>NW_016808467.1:60612-75813 GCF_001698545.2 Rhinopithecus bieti | reverse complement strand
TTTTTTTTTTTTTTTTAAGGGCGAGGAGTGAAGCTTGTGGGGTTTTACAAAACCCAGTGCCCTTGAGAACTGGAGGTAATGGAGCCGGTTTCCAGGACCAGGTCAATGGTGCATTGATAGGGAGAGCATTGATAGGGAGAGCCTCGGGATGGGAGTCACTGGCCTCATGCATTGGTAACTACGTCAGTTGCTGGAATGCGGCGGGGTTGGGTCGGACCAAAAGCGTGTTTCTGCAAAGTGAATTGTCGGAGTCGGGGGCAGCTGTCCCATATAAACATGACTGTGGAGTGATTCTATTATGAACGCTTGATGAAAGGCTTAGGAGCGGCGTTATGTCATGGAAACATGTTTTCACATGTTCCGTTGTTTCTCTGGCCTGGGAAGTTTGTTGGCAAGGAATATAATGAAGTAATTCTGTAATATGAAAAACTAGCTGCTGCTTATAGGCTGCTGTTACTGGTAATTTTATGAGGAAATCAACTGTATGAAACTTGTATTAAGTTTTACGGGAAGGTAATGTGGCATCTTAATTTGACCGTTCTGAATGGTTCAAAATATAATACCTAAGCTATACTAAAACAAGATCAGTGTCCAAATGGTCTTCAAATACCTCATTTACTATTCTGTGGACAGCTTTAAAATATGGCAAAGAGATATTGAAGAGTAACTCACTTGAAGCAGTCTGTGCTTTGATTTCTTTCAAAGAAGATTTTGGAAGGTTTTATACCTTTTGTCTTAGATGTACACATTTCTTCTATTGAAATTTTAAACGTTTTGGACGTTTATATTTTCAATATATGGGCATAGATAAGGTAGTCCTCAATACTGTTTGAACTCTTCTACTTTTACATCTTTTCTGGCTTTTATGCACAATGGGAGACCAAAACATTAACTGTGAAGTCGATGAATTCGTCTTTGCAAGGGTTTGTATTAAGCCACAACAAATACTGGCTTTCGCCAGAAAAGGACCGGAAATTTCACGCTCCACCTTCAGCAGAGTAGGGGTTAAAAATGGGAGCAATCTTTGGCTTCAGTGACTCAGTCTATAGAGAAAAAACTGAGAGGTAGTGTGGACATTCTTTTAGTCCTTAAAGCCATATCCCAAAAGATCAGAAACCAGAACAATAAGAAAGATCGATCTACATTTCCAGGCTGAGAAATCTCTTCAGTAGTGAGTGAACCTGTGATTCTTTAAAGAGCCTGGCCGGCCAGACTTTGAGAGTTCTTTAAAAAGTGGGCTTCTAGAGTCTTCTAAAAGTCTCTTTGTTACTGTACTTAGGCATATTGGCTGGTTCTGTGTGGCTGAGAAGTAATGTGATATTTCCGATTTGTGAGCTAGAAAGCCAATAGTAATATCTAGATTTAATGAGCCTAATCTAAACTAGAAAATTCTTAAAGTGAAAGGATATTTCTCACTTAACTTGCATCAGCAAGTCTTCTCTCCATGGCTGGGCACTGTCATTTACTTCAAAAGTGTGTTTTTTTGTTACTGTTTCTGAACAAAAGTCCTTCATGGTAGTCTAGTGCTCTTACACTATGTATTACTTTGTGGGTCCAGTTGTTGAGGAAAAACATAGCCCTTCCAGACCTCAGGACGTTTATCCATCAATTCAACACCGATCATGCAAAAAGCATTGTAACTATTAGATAACCTTTAACTTTTCTAATACACCACAGTATTTAATAACACTATTTTAATAATAATAACAATATTAATAACAGTATTTAATAACAGTATTTAATAAAATGTTACCTTTGCAAATAAAATGTTTTTCATATTCCAATTGCTTACATCAAGGTAATGTGACATATTTCTAAGATGCAAATACATTATAAAATGATCCTGTGAGAAGAGGAAAGAAATGTTCAATTTAGTTGTTTTCAGCATTCATACTTTTTTACATTTCTTTCATTAGCATACTTGATTGCTTATAGTTGAGAGGATCCTGTATAAACCAAGAAGGACAGTTTAATGAAAAAGAACCAAGTTTTGGCCTGTAATTAAGGGACAAAAGACAAGTTAATTTAACCTATTTATTCAGATTCACCTTCTGTAAAGTTGGAGTGGTTATACTAGACTCTCTCCTGCATAAGTTGAAGAGGGAGAGAGAAATTATGCATAAATTGAAGAGACAAAATACTTTTCTGAACATTTTCTTCTTGAAAATTATTACATATGCTCATTATAAAAAATACTGGCACATTAAAAGATGAAATTAAAAATTGTAATTCCTCCAGATGGTTTTCTGTGTGTTTTCAAAGGGAAGGGGAAGTATATACTTTATGTTTAGTAACCTTTTTCTTTTTTTCTTTTTTTTTTCTTTTTTTTTTTTTTAGTAAGACGTACTCTTGCTCTTGTTGCCCAGGCTAGAGTGCAGTGGCGCGTTTTCAGCTCACTGCAACTTCCCCCTCCTGGGTTCAAGCGATTCTCCTGCCTCAGCCTCCCAAGTAGCTGGAATTACAGGCACCCAACACCACACCCAGCTAATTTTTGTATTTTTAGTAGAGACGGGGTTTCACCATGTTGTCCAGGCTGGTGTCAAACTCCTGACTTCAGGTGATCCATCCGCCTCGGCCTCCCAAAGTGCTGGGATTACAGGTGTGAACCACTGCACCCAGCCTATGTTTAGTAACCTTTTTCTATGTAAAACATACGTATTTCTATACTATCAGTTGTAGTGTCTGTATAATCATAGTAATTTAATTCATACCCTGTTAGACATTCAGGTTGTTTATAATACTTTGTAAACAGTGTTGCAATAACTATCTTTGTAACTAAATTTTTGATCCTTCAAGTAAATTCCGAGAAGTAGAATTCCTGAGTGTCCACGTTTTTAAAGGTCTGGTACATGTCTGTTTTGTTCACTTAAGTATGGATGTGGGGATTAGAATTTCCATCCCAGGCTTAAATATACCAAGGTGATTAGTTTCACACATGGGGAAAAAAGCAATAGCCAAGAATCGTCATTAAGTATCAAATTAAAGCATGTGGTAAATTGGAATAGAGATTGCTATGTGCTAAGCAAGCATTGTCATATGTATCACAATTCTATGAGTTTGATCATACTATCTTTTTTTCCATAAGAAGCCTAAAGCAAAGTTAAATAACTTGGCCAAGAATTAGTAAAACAGTGAATTGGACTCTGTTTCAGGCCTCTCTGACCCTAGAACCCAAATGTCTTTCCAGTATCCGTTGTAAGTGTGGCATGTGTGTAACTAGGTTAATGATGAAAGGAACAAAATAACTGGTTGAGCAGTTATTGTACAGGAAAGCATCTTTGCTCTACTATCAGTAAAAGTCTAATTTTATCTAGTTTCTAAGAAACACTATCTTTTTAAAAAACATTATTTTAATAATTCTTAAAAATTTTTTTGACACAGAGTCTTGGTCTGTTGCCCAGGCTGGAGTACAGTGGTGCAGTCATAGCTCACTGCAGCCTTGAGATCCTGGGCTCAAAGGATCCTCCCACCTCAGCTTCCTGAGTGGCTGGGAGTACAGGTGCATGCCACCATGCCCCACTAATTTTATTTTTTTTCCAACAGAAATAAGGTCTTGCCGTATTTCCTAGGCTAGTCGCGAACTCCTGGCCTCAAGCCATCCTCCCATCTTGGCCTCCCAAAGTGCTGGGATTATAGGTGTAAACCAACATGCCCAGCCAATAATTCTTTAAGTCATGTTAAGGACATGTAAAATTCTTACTTTGTTTTTAAAATTCATAAAAAATACATACAAAACAAATGTTAGTGTAAACATTTGGAGAAAGAGTAGTGTGGAAGACAATAAACTACTATTAATAATGGATATATACTTCTCAGAGACAGAATTATGAAGGAGGTGCTTTTAATTTATGGTCTGTAATGAATACTTTGTAGTAGGGAATATGGATTTTCTTTAAATGAAACTGATGATTTTTATTAGGTATATTTTATCATCAAAATTCTGTATGATTCTTCAACATTCAGTTCTCTGGTTTTCTGTCTTATTTTTTCCTATTTCTTTACTAGTGTATGAATAATCTGGAAGTATGGGAAAATGCTGTTTAAACGCTGTGTTTCAGATGAATGAGACCCCTCTTAAATGCATGAAAATAGAAATCACTTTGTTGCATTAAAAACAACAGCACATAGAAAATGTTAAAACTCCAGGGGTTAACTGTAACTATAATAGATGGGCATTTTCTGGTGCTGGCAGTTTGAGATGAAGAAGAGGCTTTTACCTTTTTTTGTTAAATATTCTTTTTACTACATGAGTTGGTTTTATATGTTTTACTATTTGAGCTTATATTTTATTTAAAATATTTTAAATGCTGAAGAATTACACAAAGTAAGTCTCCCCCTTTATCCCTTCCCAACCACCTCCTAAAGTTTGATTTGTTTCTAGCTATACAAGTATGTGATTATATGTATGTAACTGGAATTTTTTTTAACAAAAGCAGAATTACATTACATTCTGCTTTCATTAAAAAATATTTTTTAAATATTTTGTAAATTGTTTTCTTTTCACCTCAAAATATTGTGGATATCTTCTCAAACTTATGGCTTTAATTTACCTCATTCTTTTTGCTAGCTGTATAATATCCCATTGATATATTGACTGTTATGGACATTTCAAGTTAATATTTTGCTAGTGACATACAAAAATTCAGTTAATACCTTTGCTTTTTTGAAATCAAATTTGCTGAGAAGAGTGAAAAGCCAGGTGATTTCTAAATGTTTAACATTGAACTGACTTCCTTAAGCACTGAAAAAAAAAAGGTTTAACATAGCACTGACAGTCTTTTGTTACGTGGTCATTATAAATTAATGAGTATAGTTGTGTTGTGATAAAACTTTATTTACAAAAATAGGTTGCAGGTTGTGGTAGTTTTCAAACTCCTGGTCTAAGCAATTATAACCAAAAGAATTTTAACATTGTTATGCATTGATATTTGTGTTTGAACCAAGTGAATTATAGGTAATATGAGTTTTTCAAATAATGTATCTAATATAATAATAGTTAAATAATGTATCAAATTTAATGTAGCTAGTATACCTAATGAGCTTTTAAAATAGTGTCTACCTATGTAAATATTTGTGTGGTTTCTCCTAATGGCTTCAGGCTGATTTATTTATCATTACATTTACTAAGCATTTGAAAACTCTTAAATTATTATTGTTTATATATTGTTAAATGTTTAATTATTTGTCCATAATGAAAAGCTAAAAGCTTTGTTATTACTAAATCATATGTGCCTAGGGGTCTTATTTTTAAATAGTAGGCTAGAAAGCAAATTGCAACAGTGAGCTTTTTTGAGAGCATTCTTCCCCCTCCCTCTTCTAGGGCAACATTTTTTCCAAATAATTTGAGAAACAATATCCAGATGTTTTCTTTGCTGTAGAATTTTGTAGTTCCCTTAATTTGTTCATAAGCATTGAAATTCTCCAAGAAAGGGACGTTTTTCCCAAGTTTATTTGAACGTCTGAGGAACTATGTTTCATAGAGCACAATTTTGGAAATGTTGATCTAGGGCGGAGGTTCTCAACTGGAGGTGATTTTGCCTCTGAAGGGATAACTGACAGAAGGAGATATTTTGGGGTATGTCACAACTGAGGTCGAAAGAGGAGGTACTGCTGGCATCTAGTGGTTGGAGGCAAGGAATACTCCTAATATCCTACAGTGCACACAGTGCAGCCCCAGTGACCCAACAAAGAATTACCTGGGCCAAGATGTCAGTAGTGCCAAGGTAGAGAAATCCTGCTCTGTAGACATCTTGGCAAGCATAGTTGAAACTATTTGTTCAGCCCGTGATTTAAACCTATGGATTACACTAATAGCAGAGGGTGAAGAGTAATTGTGATTTTATGGAACTGGCAAGGAAAAGAAAAGGGCTGTTTTTAAAGCTTAGAGAGTGAGGACTGAATCTTAATGGAGAATAATAAGGAGCAAACAAACTTAGCGCTGAGCTCTTAGGCAACAAATCTCTTCTGGTAGTATGTATTTTCTCCAACCTAATCATGCTTGGTCTTATAAAAATAAACTTTTTGAGAGAGGAAGAAAATCTGCCACCACAGACAAAAAAGTCCCTGCATTCAAACGGTTGGACACCCATGGTCTAGAGTTTATTTTACACTTTGTATAAGCACATCTCAATTCAGACTAGCCACATTTCATGTGCATAATAACCACATATGGCTGGTGGCTAGTGGCTACCATATGGGATGGTGAAGATCTAGTCTGTCACCAAGTCCTTTAAGTTTCCTCCTAAATATCTCTTTTTTCTTCTTGTGTCCCAGCTGTCACCATCCTGATATAGATTACTGGTAACTTTTTACTCTCCTCTCATCAGTTAACACTATGGTCAATATGATCTCCAACAAACTCTCTACCACTTTTATCCCACATCATTTACTCTTCCTTAAAATCTTATTTCCTTGAGTAAGCCTTTCCTGACTCTCCTCCTCTAGGTTAATTCTTGCTGTTACAAACTTTTATAGCACCATGGCCACCTTCTGTTATAGCACCTGGTTTACTTTCTTTTGTATGA
Source organism: Rhinopithecus bieti (assembly GCF_001698545.2). Classification (NCBI taxonomy): domain Eukaryota; kingdom Metazoa; phylum Chordata; class Mammalia; order Primates; family Cercopithecidae; genus Rhinopithecus; species Rhinopithecus bieti. Next base: position 69,289 of record NW_016808467.1, on the reverse strand, counting down.
GTCTATAGCGTTGTGAGATCCAAGAGAGCCAAAACCGTATTTTCTTTCATTATTATATCCCTAGCAACTCACAGTGTGCCAGGCATATAGTAACTATTAACAAACGTGTTAAATTGACTAAATTAACTTTTTAACTGTTTGCTTTCCCTGGAAATCCAGTAGTCCCCAGCAGAACAGTATGTTGTTCAGCCCTTGGAAAGTACTGCTCTGGAATATTGCTTCTCGAGTTTGTATTATATATCAGTAGGTAGGGTCCTCTCCATTATTCAGAAATGTTTAATGAATCCTCATTGAAATTTAATCTTCATTAACTGAATAAATTTTAAGATTATGATCTGGCACCTGAGACCCTATATAATCTGACCTTGATACTATCTTATCAAATTGTCCTATGAAACTAGCCAAGTTGTATTCTTTTTGTTTTCTCCCTGGCCGAGTCCAAATTATATTCTTCTAGTCCTCAAATAAGCATTACCTTAGGAACCATTATTCCATTCATTAAGTAGTTTTATTATGTCCTAGAAAAAGATCTAGGCTAGAAGATCTAGGCTAGTGCTATCCAGTAGAACTTTCTGTTGTATATTTGTTCTGCGTATATTCAGTTCTCTGTATATCTGCTACCTACAAGTGGCTGTTGAGCACCTGAAATGTGACTAGTCCTGAGAAACTGAATATTCTAGTTAATTTAAATTGTACTAGCACCACATGACTTGTGGCTACCATATTAGATAGTGCAGATGAAGGCAGTGGATACCTGTTACCTCGCCTTCATGGAGTTCACGTTCTGGCTTCTGGTACTGAGATAGTCACTAAATGAATTGTATGAGATGGTAATACATACTATGGAGAAAAATAAAATTGGGTTAACAGTGTGAGGTATGTGTTGGGGAGGAGCAGGAATGTTGTTTATATAGGATGGTGAGGATAGGTGTTTCTGATAAGCTGACATTTGAGCAGAGACCTGAAAGGAGTGAAAGCGCAGGCCTTATGGATGTATTTTCTGAACACTTTAGAAAGAGAGAACAGCATTTACAAAGGCCCTGAGGCAAAAGGGTGCCTGGTGTATTCTAGAAATAGTAAGGAGATCAGTATGCCTCCTAGATTGAATTTGCAGGGTAGAGCAGCCAAGGACCAGACCATGAAAGGCTTTATTGGCTGTTAGGGGGACCCAAGCTTTTACTTTATGAGATAGGACACCACTGGAGGATTATTTCACGATCAGAGAACAGCAGCGTTTCGTGATCTTAGTTTTTAAGTGGATCACTTTGACTACTACATGGAGAACAGACTTACATACCTATATATCAGGATTGTCTTTTTCTGCAAGACAAGTAGGTATTAAATTTTTCTCTCCTTTGAAGTCTTAATTCAAGAAGTCACCTCTGTTGTCTAGAAGTGATTATTCTCTTCTTTGCTAGTATTATTATTAATTCTATATATTCTACTGATTTTTTTTCAATAGACTATGCATTCTCCAAGACAGGTATTGTGACTTGTATACACGGAGTGCCTATAAATGTTTGTTGATTGAATGTAGTTTCTTGTAGTTATAACTGAAATCATGGAAACATTTTCTTGAATCATAACATGAAATGGTATTTTGATGAAGATGTTATTCTGTGCTTGCTCTGTTATTATTCTATGCTATTACATTTAAATGTGGTTGTTAAGATACAATACTTTACATAATGTTTACTATGTGCCAATTATTGTTCAAAGAATTTACCTATTTCCATTCTCTTAATTCTCATACAATCATATGAGCAGATATTATCACTATCTTCTAGACGAGAAGCCGAAGCACCCAGTGGTTATGTAATTTCCACAAGGTTAAGTGGCAAAGCCAGGATTTGGCCTTTTTAACTGTTTACCTTCCCTGAAAATCCATTGGTCAACATGGTTGAGTTTTCTTCTAAGGGGTCATAGGTCAATATAATTTGAAAAACAGTTTTGGAGATCAACATTGTATTGCCAGCTATTAGGACATTTTTTTTTAATTGTAACATTTATTCTGACCACCATTTTATTATATAGGGAAGCTTTAAAATAAATTTTGATTTGCATAACTTATTTTAAAATAATATATCGTTATATTTCTCCTTTTAAATTTATTTTTGTGTAAGGAGAAGCAAAATAATAGCACAATAATAGAAAAAAGTACCATGGAACAAACTTTGTTTTTCTGGTTTAGGGCCTGTATATCATTGGGATCAAGAACTCGAGCCATTGGAAATGCAGCAAAGAGCCAGGTAAATTGTTAATGTGGATGTTTTGACTTACAGGAAGAATTAACTGAATATTGGTAACTAAGTTCCGTAAGTTATGTTGTTAAGAGTGAATAAGACAGTGAGGAAAATAGGACAGGTACTTTGTTTTTAGATATAATTTGCTTTGGGTTGTAAAATATTTCTTGAATTTTATTTTTTAAAAATATTTTTTAGTTGTGAAGTTAGGGTGTGCTACTGTGTGACATCAGTTTTTCCCTGAATGGTGTCTCAGGTGACCATCCAGGGAATAATGAGGGATATTCTGTCTAGAACATACATTTGAATGACAGGTAAGTAACATCTTTGTAAAATAAGGTGGGAAAAATGAAAGAACTAATTTCCAGAGTAACTCAATGTGGTACCACTAATTTACATAGAATTTGTTGAAGTATTTTTATTTTTCGGCTTTTGTAATCCTTATGATTAGAACGTTGACTTTTAACATTCCATGTTATAGATCGATTTTCCTTTGACTTTCATTACTTCCCTGAACCAAAAGCCCTTAACAATTACTTCTTGCATTTTATATATATCTGGGTCTTATATCTCACATTCTGGCTGACCTTCTAAGTGTGTCACAGATAATCAGAGTCTCTAAAAGCAACCTTTAAAGTCATTTCTCCTAAGGAGCTAAAGAGAATAACATAGTAATTCAGCATCCCTATAGTTTTCATCTCATAATTGAAGATCAAGGTCTATTTGGCTTTAAAGGTCACTAGGATTATAGCAACTGGATCTCAGTAATATTCTGTAATTTGAACTGCATATTCTAGTTAAATAAAAAATTGCTTTGCAAAAATGCAAGCCATTTACAATTTAAGACACTTTCACTTAGCACTATGCTACATGGAAGGGATTTTAATTTACTAGCCTAGGAGCAATCCACAGCAATGGAAGCAACATACTAGCACATGAAGATTTTCACAAAGAATTAGATATGGAGAGAAAAAGAAAAACTAGACAATAATAAACCAGTTTAAATTAAAACACAGAAATGGAAGTGGAAAGAAATAATCAAAGATACAGGTTGCATATCCCTTATAAGAAATGCTTGGGACCAGAAGTATTCAGATTTTGTATTTTTTCAGATTTTGGAATGTTTGCATGATACAGGTTGACCATCCCAAATCCTGAAATCCAAAATGCTCCAAAATCTGAAACTTTCTAAGTGACAACATGATGTGCAATGGAAATGCTCAGTGAAGTATTATATTTCAGATTTTTGGATTTGGGATGCTCAGCTCATACTGACTCACTAGAGCAAAAGCGTCGAGAAAAACCAAAAAGATGAGTTGTAGATATTTGTTATTTGAAATGTTTTAAAGGTTTGTTCTTTCTCTTCTGAAGACATTAATTTTGAATCTAACATTCCCAGGATAGGTGGAGAATTTGGGAGGCAAGTGTTAAAATGTGTACATTCTCATTGTATGACTTTACCATCAGTTGGAAACCAGAAAAATGAATGATTATGTGTAATCCTAAACTTGGATGTGTAGGATAAAGGAACTTGGTGGTTGTCAAGTATTAGGATAGAATTTTATTTTGCATTTATTAAGTAACTGATAAATAAAAGTGTTTACTGCCAACAGATAGTCACAAACGTAAGAAATACAATTCATGGCTTCAAAAAGCTTCACGGGCGATCATTTGATGATCCCATTGTGCAGACTGAAAGGATCAGGCTTCCCTATGAACTGCAGAAGATGCCTAATGGAAGTGCAGGAGTTAAGGTGAGCTTTATATTCCCAGGGTTACAAACATATCTTCAAATTAAGGAAACCCAATATGATAATATTGCTATTTGTAGTTTGACCTTTTTCCTCTAGATACAGTACATACACACCCAAGAGATAATAGTTTCTGTAATAATTGTAGTGAATGCCAGGAGATCTAATTTAGATAATTTTTTCATTCAAATCACACTGTTATTGTCAAGGAAAAAAATGGTTATTGAGACTCAAGAGAATAGTTTTAGGGGATAAAATAAAGGTATATAGGATTCAAAAGAATAGACCCAAAAGTATGTTAATTCAGAAGAATGGACCCAAAAGTTATGTTAATTGCTATAATGAGTTTAATGAGTTCTAATTTAGAAGAATCTTATAACATACTATAAATGTTAAAGCATATTTGTCTTTCAAGTAAGACTTGGATTCTGAATTTTTAATTTTATATTCTGAGATAGTTGTACATTAGTTAACCAAAACATGTTTGTGCTGATTTTTTTCAAAAACTAGCCTCACGACACATGGAACTACTATATGGCCCAGAAATTCCACTCCTGGGCTTATACCCAAGGGAATTGAAACATATGTGCACACAAAAACTTGTACATGAATGTTCATAAAAGCTTTGTTCATACTAGCCAAAAAGTGGAAATGATACAAGTTTCTATCAACTGATGAGTAGATATACAAAATGTGGTATATCTTAACACATGGAATATTATTTGCCCATAAAAAGGAATGGAGTACTGATATGTGCTACAACATGTATGAACTTTGAAAACATGCCAAGCGATGAAAGAAGCCAGATACAAAAGGCCACATACTGTATGATTCCTTTTATATAGAATGTTCAGAGTAGGACAAATTCATAGAAACAAAGATTAGTGGTTGCTAAGGGTTAAGGGGAAGGAAAAATAGAGAGTGACTGCTAATGCGTTTCTTTTTGGGTGATGAAAATGTTCTGCAATTAGATAATGGTGATCAGTGCACAGCTTTGTGAAGATACTGAATTGTACACTTCAGAAGGATAAACTTATTGCTGTGCAAATTATCTCTTAAGAAAGTTATTTTTAGTAAGTAATTTTAGACTTGATGTATGTGTTACGGATATGTACACAGTTCCCTTTTTAGAAGAGCGTTCTGACTAAAAGGTGGATGATGAATCTTAATAAGGAGACAGGAGGCTGTTAAAATAGTTGAGGAAGACACCATGAGAAGTTGAAGACGGAACAAATTGTGAAGCCATAGTTTAGGTGAAATTTTCAGGTTACTAAACTGAGAAGCTGTATGGGTTATGATAGTAACAACTGAGATAAAATAATATTCAAGTATCTTTTAGATATGGTAAGCTCTGGTTAATAGTTACATTTTTATTCTACTCCAGTTTTATTCTACTCCAGTTTAAAATTTGAACTACTTAATTTTATAAGTAGTTTAACTTCTAAAAGTGAAAATTAATGATCAGGCTTTGAGAATAGGCTGAGAAAACACAATAATGTTTTAAAGAAAGGCAGAACCAAAGTTTTGAGTGATATTATTTTATACATTCACAGTAAGTGCCTGTAAGGTAGTAGAAAAAGCTTTGAAACATCACCTTTTGAAGACTTCAGAAAATCAATGTTCAGCTCCTCAAGCATGTTATACATTTGTTTTTTATACATTTATTTAAATTGATTTCATCTAAGTTTTAAAATTTTTTTTTTTTTTGTGAGACGGGAGTCTTGCTGTGTCGCCCAGGCTGGAGTGCAGTGGTGCAATCTCGGCTCACTGCAAGCTCTGCCTCCTAGGTTTACGCCATTCTCCTGCCTCAACCTCCCAAGTAGCTGGGATTACAGGCACCCGCCACCACGCCCAGCTAAGTTTTTGTGTTTTTAGTACAGACAGGGTTTCACCATGTTAGCCAGGATGGTCTCGATCTCCTGACTTCATGATCCGCCTGCCTCGGCCTCCCAAAGTGCTGGGATTACATAGAATGTTCTTATACAAAAGAATACTGTATGATCATGCCTCCAATAGTCAGACTAAGACTGTGGTTCATTTTCCCTTTTTTCTGTGTGCTTGATTTCTTTCTGCACACCTGGTGTAAAGGCAGTAATTTGGCATAATACTTGTTTTTGAACTTAACTTGTAAATAGGTTTGGAAACAAATGCTTATCAGTTTTAGGTCTGATTCAAAGTAAATCTTATGTCATTCGATATATATATTTATACATACTCATATACATAAACACCTTGTGCTCCTTGAAAGAATGATGTTCTCATTTCCTTTTCCCAAAACTGTATGACTGAAGCTTTTATTTTAAACCCAAGGAGAGTTCTGACTTTCAAAAGAAAGATTATTTGATCTTTTCCTTTTTCATTGTTTGCTGTGTCACACTTGCAAAATGAATGATAAAATTGTTTTGTGGGAAGTCGGGATCTGAGAGGGTAGAGACTATACTTTTGAAAATACTTTGGTTATAATACTGTCTGTAAGGTACTACAACCTCAGAAATGACAGTCACTGGTTTTCATGGGATCATGATTCTAAAATGGCAATCTTTCTGGAATAAAACTTCCTTGAGCAAGGGTGTCTTTTTCATGTTGTATGTATCACATATGGAGTTAGATACTCACTAAATATTTGTTGGATAAGCAAATCATTCTTAATAAATATCCCAACTTTTGGTGTTAGGTGCGGTACTTAGAAGAAGAAAGACCTTTTGCAATTGAGCAAGTTACTGGAATGCTGTTAGCCAAGCTTAAAGAGACTTCAGAAAATGCTTTGAAGAAACCAGTGGCTGACTGTGTGATTTCAGTAAGTTTTATTTCAGTAATGAGTACCCTTGAATTATATTTTTCAGTGTATTAATGTAATATTGAAAGATTTTTCTTCCCTTACACTTTCTGCCCTTATCCAGTAAATAACCTAAATCCATTTGACTTTCTTTTTTAAAAAAATTGCCTTACTTGCTAAAGTTTAGGATTGAATTTCCCATAAAATCAGTTATGATGAGCAGTGACTCTTGAAAAACTGTTATGTAACTAGTGACTGCTGCTGTCTTATCCCTAAGAATCTTCTCAGATAGCAATTAACTTCCCACCTGTAAGGACCTTAACATTTTATAGCAAAAGTTGAAAATTTCTAGTTGGGAATTTGAGGTTGTGTATCAGGGGAAAAAAATTCTTTAAGGATTCTTAACAAAACATTTAAATTATTTACCCTGTCTTATCTCTTGAGGTCCCATTAAACATCCTCAAGTGGTTCTTTACCTACATGTTAACTAAATTGATAAATTCCTACTATTAAACTTGACTACAAAAGTTCAGGAGTCTCATGTCATCAGAAAAACAGAATTGGATTATGAACTTTTCAGTGAGTTTAGTAATCAATTTTTTTTCATAGGCATTTGGAATTTTTTAATGGGAGAAAAATATTAGAGCTTAATATTTTATTTTCTAGCCATTTAGTAATAGCAAATAATAGAGTTTACCATTGACCAGGCACTATTTATTGGCATTTTAACCCATTTAATCTCAGAAGCAATCTATGAGGTAGTGATATTATTAACCCTACTTTTACAGATTCAAAAAGTGGGATACTGAGATGTCAAATAACTTGCCCAAAATCGACACAGCTAACTAATACAGTGTTAGAGCCACATAGTTAATTCCCAAGCCCATGCTCATAATTGTTTTACTGCCACTTGAAAGGATATATTAGAATCATACAAATTTTAAAGATTCATCTTTTTCAAATCCATTTCTATTTAATTATACATGCTTTTACTTTTGTGTCAGAAATTCACGTCAGAACAGAGTAATACAAACTTTCGACCATTATTAACTTTGTGGTTGGTGCAGTAGATCCATTGTAAGCTCTACAGGGACAAGTATTTTTTCTGGTTTGTGCACTATTTTCCTGGTAACTAGAAAGTACCTGGTTTGTAAGTGCACGATGAATATTAAATGAACCGTGCATTATAACTTAGATTTTTGTCAGGAGGATAATACCAAATCAGATAAGCAAGTTTATTGAGCAAAATTTAAATTCTTTTCCTGTTGTTAATCTATTCAATGAAATTTCTAAATTCATAAAACAGTAAAATTAAAGGAAGCTACTTATTTGAAACTTAAAACTGGAAGAGCCCAAGTTATTTTATATGTAAATACACTTAATAGCTTTTTAGAAATTGGTCTATATGCCAAATTAAAATACTTGTTAGTTTGATAAAACTAGGGTTTATACATATATACATCTTTATACATTTTAAGACTGAGTTTAATTTTTAAATGGAGATATATTTAATGGGCTGGGCATAGCGGCTTATGTCTATAACCCCAGTACTTTGGGAGACCAAAGCAGGAGGATTGATTGAGGCCAGGAGTTGGAGAACAGCCTGGGCAACCATAGTGAGACTCGTCTGTAGTTTTTTTTTTTTAATTAGCCAGGCATGGTGGCACACACCTGTAGTCCCAGCTGCTCAGGAGGCTGAAGTGAAAGGATTGCTTGAGCCCAGGAGTTTAAAGCTGCAGTGAACTATGATTGTACCACTGCACTTCAGCCTGTGAGGCAGAGCTAGACACAGTCTCTTTCAAAAAAAAAAAAAAATTATATATACATATATATATATATGTGTGTGTGTATGTATGTATATTTTTTAATATTATTTGGTGATTTTTAAAGGAAATTCGTATTTATCA
>NW_016808467.1:51851-57573 GCF_001698545.2 Rhinopithecus bieti | reverse complement strand
TTTTTTTTTTTTTTGGAAGAATCTATAATTCTGAAAATACAGTTCTGCTTTTTCAATTAAACAGGTCTTGGCTACTACCTTTGATCCATATTTGGGTGGCAGGAACTTTGATGAGGCTTTAGTAGACTACTTCTGTGATGAGTTCAAGACCAAATATAAGATAAATGTGAAAGAAAACTCTCGGGCCTTGTTGCGTTTATATCAGGAATGTGAAAAACTAAAGAAGCTAATGAGTGCAAATGCATCAGATCTTCCATTGAACATTGAGTGTTTCATGAATGACCTTGATGTTTCTAGTAAAATGAACAGGTACCACGTATGTTTTTAGTTTGAAAAGTGTTTACTTATTTTATAATGTTTAGATCATATCTGATTTTTTTGTTGTTGTTTTAGAAGATATGTTCAACTTTTAATCCCAGAATAATGAATTTTATTTTATTTTCTCACAGGGCTCAATTTGAACAACTGTGTGCTTCCCTTTTGGCCAGGGTTGAACCCCCTTTAAAAGCAGTAATGGAACAAGCTAGTAAGTGGAAATTACTGGACTATCAAAACTGTACCATAATGTTGCCTACTTAGCAGGGGTAGATAATGATAAAAGAATAAACTTTGTTTTTTAAAAAGATTTATACTTCTCATTTTAGAGAAGAGGATTATAACTCATTATTCATAAGAGTAAGGCACTATAATTCTGAGTTTATGGGAATTCTTCCTGGCTCTTTTTATGGTTTATATCATAAATCTCATGCTAGTTCTGGCCAAGCATGGTGGATCATGCCTGTAATCCTAAGACTTTGGGAGGCTGAGGTGGATCACCTGAGGTCAGGAGTTCAAGACCAGCCTGGCCAACATGGTGAAACCCATCTCTATTAAAATTCCAAAAATTAGCCAGGCATGGTGGTGCACACCTGTAACGCCAGCTATTCAGGAGGCTGAGGCCAGAGAATCACGTGAACCTGGGAGGTGGAGGTTGCAGTGAGCTGAGATTGCGCTACTGCACTCCAGCCTGGGCAACAGAGTGAGACTCTGTCTCAAAAAAAACAAAAAACAAAAAATGAAAACAATAACAAAAAGACTCATGCTAGTTCTATTTGGAAGTGTTTATAAACTATAGATGATTCTAAAATGAAATTAATGTAGAAATGGGGACATGATTGCTTTTTCATAAGGATTTTGGTAATCAAAAATATCTTCTATAGGGATTTAGGAGGTAGAAATAAGAAAATTGAAGGACTCTGAAGAGCTCCTTTAAAACCCATGAAGTGCTTCTATTGCCACTCCATCATCTGGACCAAGTTGGACCAAGTGCATTGCCTGTCACATAAATAATATTTATTAAATGTTATCTATTTCTAAAATTGCATTTTCTTTCCTTTTATTTTCTGACAAGTAAAAGTCAATCCACTTTTAAAAAAGTACTTGACAAAGCCTTCTGTTGAGATTTTTAAAGACTTATGATTTTTCTCAATTAAAAAAATTTTCCAGGCTTACAACGTGAAGACATTAGTAGTATAGAAATTGTAGGAGGAGCAACACGAATTCCCGCAGTGAAAGAACAAATCACTAAATTCTTTCTTAAAGACATAAGTACCACATTAAATGCTGATGAAGCTGTTGCAAGAGGATGTGCATTACAGGTATAATTGTTATTTTATTTTGTAGAGTATGTATTTTGCCAGAAATGAGTGATAGACCCAAAGGGGCCTTTTAATGTTACCTGTTCCACCCACTTATCAATAAGCTAAAGTAAATTGAAGTTATTTCTGATAAATAAGTCTTATGTCTTTCCCATTTATATTTTTAAGCTATAATAGGACAGTGTGTCTGTAACGACACTGAAAGAATATTAATTTTACAAATTCTTGCAGTCTGCCCATTTAAAATCCCTTTAGAGTAAAGATGTTAATTTTTGTAAGGTCACATAAAGAGTACTAAGGCCCTTTTAAATTTTCACTTCTCATTGCCAAAAACCAGTAACTTTTAAAATGTAACAATTGTAATAGGAGGACTCTTAAGCAGTTCAATCAGAGTAATCTAGGGTATGTTTTGTATTTGTTGATTTAAATATGGTATGCATCTTATTTTCAGTGTGCGATTCTCTCACCAGCATTTAAAGTGCGTGAATTTTCTATAACAGACCTTGTTCCTTATTCAATTACATTAAGATGGAAGACCTCTTTTGAAGATGGAACTGGGTAAGTTATTTTTAAAACCTTGATTAGAGCTTGTCGTAAATCTTTAACCAGTTAAACCTACTTTTCTAAATTAGAGAAATTTACACTTCTTAAAATTCTGCCAAATACTTTTAAATAATGTATTAGATAACAAAGAATATAAAATGATATATCACCTATAAATCATAATTGGGCATATTTTAAATTTGTGTTTTTTATAAAAGTAAAGCAAGGCTCATTTTCAAATAAATCACAGTATAGAAGTATAAAAAAGACCTGCATTTGTCATATTCTCTCTTAGCCCATTTTACAGACATAAACATTTTTAACAGCTAGTTTATCTGTCCAGTCATTTTCTTTGACTATCCATAAATAAATCATACACTTTCTAAGTACATATAGAATTATCTATAAATCTCTAGTGCAACTTAGCTTTTTAAATTATATTGTGTTTTATTTTTCCATGTCAACACACAGTAACTGTTTTTTCAATAGTTGTATGTGCCATAATAAATTTAACCAATATAGTATTAAGTCATATTTTTGCTATTTTAAACAGTGCTAGTAAGAACATCCTTGTGCACATACCCTTGTTCAGTTGTGCATCGTGTATCTGTAAGATAGCGGTGTAGGAATGGAATTGTTGAGCCAAAGAATATGCACATTATTTTGAGTAATATTGGCAAATTATTCACTAAAAGGATACCGGTTTATATTCGTATTAGTTTTCATGAGATTGCCTATTTTAGCTCATTTTCTCCTGTACTTTCAATTGAACATGCAGATATTTTTTTTAAAAAAAAGTACTTTGTTATTAATGTTTTTGTCTGTCATAAGCTACAATATTTTCATGCTTGTGTTAACGTTTACATTTTTTTCCATGAACTGCCCAGGATTTAGGTAGCCTGCTTCCCTACCAGAATCAAAATTTATATTTCAAACATTTTACTTGCCTGCTTTTCAGAAGTATAGCTTGTACAATGAATAATGGTGTGTTTACATTTTGAAGTTATTTTAAAATTTTGTTCTGTGTTGTATACATAAGTACCCCAAGAAAACGAGATTTTGTATACATTTCAAAATACGAATTATCAGCCTTATCTGAATGTCTTGCAAAGGATTTTAATGGCATGTGTTAATGTCAGTTTTTTTCCTTGTAAATTTTTTTTCACCTGTCTGCCCCAGATAATGTCAATTTTGAGGCAAGAATTATTATTCTATAAAATTTAATTTCAGTTTCAAGGTATAAGTGATCCAGAAAAAAAATTGTGAGAAAACATATGGGGGAGCTAAATTGAAAAGTAAATATAGCCTAATGACTACAATAAGAAAGTAGAAGGTATTGGTAGTTTCTTGAAAACTAGAATAGAGTAAGAGATTTATGGATTTAAGATTTTAAAATCTTGCAAACTTATAGTAATAGGATGATAATATAGTATTGAAGATTGGTTTCTGGGCCACTATAACAAATAGTCATAAACTGTTTCTGTTAAACGATTTAAGAATAGGAATTGCTATGTAGATTTTAAAAACTCCCTGTTTTGGTGGGGTAAAATACTGCAAAGGACATTGTTATATCAACTGAAAAATAAATGGAAATATGAATAGTTCAGCATCAGAGAATATCCCTATTAGGATGCACACTGACGTTTTTAGGGGTAAAGGACCATAATGTATGTATAACCCTCAGTTGGTTCAGGAAAAATATACACAGAAAGTGTGTACACTCAGATGATGAAACAAATGGAGTAAAGTAGCAAATCTAGGTAAAAGATATACAAGTGTTCCTTGTCCGGTTTTTAATTTTGCACCTTTCTGTAGGTTTAAAATTATTGGCAAACGAAAGTTTCTATTAAAGGTAGCCAGAATTAAAAGGGTAATAGGCAAGTATTTTAGAAGTTAATGGGTAGGACTTGGCCCTCTGATGTGAGGAAAAAAACTCTACACATTGACTTTAAAATATACGTATTCTCAGGTAATTTTTCTTTTTTTAATAGTATACAGTTGTCCATTACTATGATAGACATCATGAAAGCTTTGAGCCATAAATCTGTCACAATGCATGTTTAGAACAAAATCAATAATTGTTTTCTCTTTTTATTTGTGCAGAGATTTTTGCAGTTGCTGCTAATGGATTAAGAATAAAATGGATTCAGTAAATAGGTTCATAGGCAACTTTTTATTTGTTTCTAAGTGAGTGTCTTTTCCACTCCATTTTAGGGAATGTGAAGTTTTCTGTAAGAACCATCCTGCCCCATTCTCAAAAGTCATTACTTTCCACAAGAAGGAAACATTTGAACTAGAAGCATTTTATACTAATTTACATGAAGTGCCTTATCCTGATGCAAGAATTGGTAAGAGATAAAAAAAAGTTTTCGATAACATTTTGGCCTTTTATAAATAATGTGTTATTTTAGAATCAAGGAAACAAATAGACATTTCAGCTAAGCCAGTACTGGACTTCTAAAGAAAGATATTTATACTCTTTTTTAAAATGTGCGTTTGTAGTGCTCAGTTTATTTCTATAATGACAGCAGGGTTTATTACAGTTGGCCATCAGTATTCATGAGTTTGGCATCTGTAGATTCAGCCAATACTAGGAAAAACGAAGTGAACATGTCTAGACTTTTTTCTTGTCGTTATTCCACTACTACATATAACTACTGACATACCATTTATTTTGTATTAGGTATCATAATTAATCTAGAGATGATATAGCCTTAAGAGTATTTGGGAGGTTGGGTTGTATGTAGGTTATACGCAAAATACTGTGTCATTTTTTTTTTAATTATACTTTAAGTTCTAGGGTACAATATACACAAAATACTGTGTCATTTTTTTTTTTTAATTATACTTTAAGTTCTAGGGTACATGTGCACAAAGTGCAGGTTTGTTACATATGTATACATGTGCCGTGTTGGTGGGCTGCACCCATTAACTCGTCATTTACATTAGGTATGTCTCCTAATGCTATCCCTCCCTCCGGCCCCCTCCCCACAATAGGCCCCGGTGTGTGATGTTCCCCTTCCTGTGTCCAAGTAATCTCATTGTTCAATTCCCACCTATGAGAGAGAACATGCAGTGTTTGGTTTTCTGTTCTTGCGATAGTTTACTGAGAATGATGGTTTGCAGCTGCATCCATGTCCCTACAAAGGACACGAACTCATCCTTTTTATGGCTGCATAGTATTCCATGGTATGTATGTGCCACATTTTCTTAATCTAGTCTCTCATTGATGGACATTTGGGTTGATTCCAAATGTGATTTGGATCTCTCATTGATGGACATTTGGGTTGATTCCAAATCTTTGCTATTGTGAATGGTGCTGCAGTAAACATACGTGTGCATGTGTCTTTATAGCAGCATGATTTATAATCCTTTGGGTATATACCCAGTAATGGGATGGCTGGGTCAAATGGTATTTCTAGTTCTAGATCCTTGAGGAATCGCCACACTGTTTTCCACAATGGTTGAACTAGTTTACAGTCCCACCAACAGTGTAAAAGTGTTCCTGTTTCTCCACATCCTCTCCAGCACCTGTTGTTTCC
>NW_016808467.1:18865-51235 GCF_001698545.2 Rhinopithecus bieti | reverse complement strand
GACAGTGGAGTGTTAAAGTCTCCCATTATTATTGTATGGGAGTCTAAGTCTCTTTGTAAGTCTCTAAGGACTTGCTTTATGAATCTGGGTGCTTCTGTATTGGGTGCATATATATTTAGGATAGTTAGCTCTTTCTGATGAATTGATCCCTTTACCATTATGTAATGGCCTTCTTTGTCTCTTTTGATGTTTGATGATTTAAAGTCTGTTGTATCAGAGACTAGGATTGCAACCCCTGCTTTTTTTGTTGTTTTCCATTTGCTTGGTAGATCTTCCTCCTTCCCTTTATTTTGAGCCCATGTGTGTCTTTGCATGTGAGATGGGTCTCCTGAATACAGCAAACTGATGGGTCTTGACTCTTTATCCAATTTGCCAGTCTGTGTCTTTTAATTGGACCATTTAGTCCATTTACATTTAAGGTTAATATTGTTATGTGTGAATTTGATCCCGTCATTATGATATTAGGTGGTTATTTTGCTCGTTAGTTGATGCAGTTTCTTCCTAGCATTGATGATCTTTACATTTTGGCATGTTTTTGCAATGGCTGGTATCGGTTGTTTCTTTCCATGTTTATGCTTCCTTCAGGATCTCTTGTAGGGCAGGCCTGGTGGTGACAGAATCTCTAAGCATTTTCTTGTCTGTAAAGGATTTTATTTCTCCTTCACTTATGAAACTTAGTTTGACTGCGTATGAAATTCTGGGTTGAAAATTCTTTAAGAATGTTGAATATTGGCCCCCACTCTCTTCTGGCTTGTAGAGTTTCTGCCGAGAAATCTGCTGTTAGTCTGATGGGCTTCCCTTTGTGGGTAACCCGACCTTTCTCTCTGGCTGCCCTTAACATTTTTTCCTTCATTTCAACTTTGTTGAATCTGACAGTTATGTGTCTTGTAGTTGTTCTTCTCGAGGAGTATCTTTTGTGATGTTCTCTGTATTTCCTGAATTTGAATGTTGGCTTACCTTACTAGGTTGGGGAAGTTCTCCTGGATGATATCCTGCAGAGTGTTTTCCAACTTGGTTCCATTTTTCCCTGTCACTTTCAGGCATACCAATCAGATGTAGATTTGGTCTTTTCATATAATCCCATATTTCTTGGAGGCTTTGTTCATTTCTTTTTACTCTTTTTTCTCTACATTTCTCTTCTGGCTTCATTTCATTCATTTGATCTTCAATCACTGATACTCTTTCTTCCAGTTGATCGAGTCAGTTACTGAAGCTTGTGCATTTGTCATGTAGTTCTCGTGTCATGGTTTTCATCTCTATCAGTTCATTTATGGTCTTCTCTGCTTTGATTATTCTAGTTATCCATTCATCCATTCTTTTTTCAAGGTTTTTAGTTTCTTTGCACTGAGTACGTAGTTCCTCCTTTAGCTCTGAGAAGTTTGATTGACTGAAGCTTTCTTCTCTCAATTCGTCAAAGTCATTCTCCGTCCAGCTTTTTTCCGTTGCTGGCGATGAGCTGCATTCCTTTGGAGAGGGAGATGCACTCTCATTTTTTGAATTTCCAGCTTTTCTGCACTGCTTTTTCCATCTTTGTGGTTTTATCTGCTTTTGGTCTTTGATGATGGTGACGTACTGATGGGGTTTTGGTGTAGGTGTCCTTTCTGTTTCTTAGTTTTCCTTCTAACAGTCAGGACCCTCAGCTGCCGGTCTGCTGGATTTTGTTGAGGTCCACTCCAGACCCTGTTTGCCTGGGTATCAACAGTGGAGGCGCTATGTCATTTTTTAAATAAGGGACTTGACTACCAGAGGATTGCTTGAGCCCAGGAGTTGAAGACTAGCCTGGGCAGTATAGTGAGACCCCGTTTCACTCAATGCAAAATGATGTGTACAAGGTTCTTGCATCCTCAGAGAGACCGGGGACCAATCCTCAGTAGATACTGAGGGGACAGCTATATTTCTAATTCACTTTTACTTCTGTATTTAAAATGCTTTGCAAAAATTAGCCGGGTGTGGTGGCAAACACCTGTAATCTCAGCTACTTGGGAGGCTGAGGCAGGAGAATTGCGCAAACCCAGGAGGCAGAGACTGCAGTGAGTTGAGATTGCACCACTGCACACCAGCCTTGTCGACACAGCAAGACACCCTCTATAAAAATAAAATGCTCTGTAACTGTCCTGAAAGGTTTGTGGAATAATTATTTTTTACTGAAAAACTTTAATCAGTAGATTGAAATTGTGCTGCCAGACTGACTGTATATTCTAATTTTAAACTTTATGTTCACTGGCAACAACTAGAATGACTATTACTGGATTAATATGAAAGTGAGTGCGATTGGAAGGTGAGGCGGTCCCGGTGTTCTCGCGTCCCAGGTGATTATGAAGTGCTGACCAGTTGCCACTGGACGTAATTGAAACAAAATAGGAAAATTGCAGCAAACTCTTCAGGACAAGGTTTTCAAAACAAGTTGCAATCTTGGCAGAACTGGACAAAGAGAAAAGAAAACTACTTATGCAGAACCAGTCTTCAACAAATCATCCTGGAGCTAGCATTGCACTCTTGAGACCCTCTCTTAAGGACTTCCAGGATCACGCTGAGCAGCAGTATATTGCAGCCCAACAGAAGGCAGCTTTGCAGCATGCTCATGCACATTCATTTGGATACTTGATAATTCAAGACTCTGCATTTGGGAACCTGATTGTTCCTGTTTTACCTCGCCTTGATCCAGAATGAAGAAAATATTTGTGATGGAAAAGTGATTTTGTAATATCAAATGCCAAAGCTACTATCATTCAGTGCTAGATGAACTGTGACTTTAAGAATTTTGGTGAACTTTGATGTTTTTTGTTTGTTAAAGGAATGTGCAAGTGAAAGCGGAAGGAAGGGTAACCAGGATGATGACAGCTGTGGAAGCTGTATGGTCCAAGGAATTGAATATGTACTGTGACTGTTACTTTTTGTAATGCTGTTTAACTCTCAATCATGCTCTGAATTGGATGGTCACAAAAACATTCCCCAACCCCTAGCAAGTTTGACTGAATATATGATGCCCACAGTAGATTTTCAAGAATCATTTATAGTACTTAACTTTAAAGAAAGGAGTACTTTTTAAAAATGAACCAATAGGCTTAAATCAGTTACATCCATATTTGCTGTTTATAGGATTGGTGTCAGCGTCCCTTTTGAGTTTACAGTCAACCTGTATCATCCTGAAATATTCTTTGTGAACTCCTAACTACTTCCCCCTTTCTCATTTTAAAATAAACCCCAAGAATAAATTACTAACCAGTCTTAACCATCTTCTATAAACATATTCCCTTATAAATGATGTGACTAAATGCAATTAAAATAATAGAAAACAAAGAAAGTGAGAATAGGAGATTGTAATATCCATTTTAACTGAGTAATCTTTTCAGAAGATATAAAATGAAATTATTTTATAACATTTAAAAGGATTTTCAAGTTTTATATTTTTGTCTATGTGCTGCTTTATAGACTAAGAAGGGGACAGCACAAATATAAATATTTCAAGGATATAAAGCAGTAAAATTATTGAACATTATATTAGTTTGCTAGGGCTGCTATAACAAAGTACCACAAGCTAGGTGGCTTAAACAGTAGAAATTTGTTGTCTCAGTTCTGAAGGTTAGAAGTCTGAAGTCAAGGTATCTCTAAATACAGTCACAGTCTGAGCATGGTGGCTCATGCCTGTAATCCTAGCACTTTGGAAGGCTGAGCCAGGGGGATTGCTTGAGCCCACGAGTTCAAGACCAGCCTGGGCAACATAGTGAGACCTAATCTGTACTAAAAATCAGAAAAATTAGCTAGACATGGTAGCGTGCACCTGTAGTCCCCGCTACTTGAAGGCTGAGGTGGGAGGATTGCTTGAGCCTGGGAGTTTGAGGCTGCAGTGACCTATGATCATGCCGCTGCACTACCGTCTGGGTGACAGAGTGAAACTGTGCTTCAAAACAAAACACACATAGTCATGTTCTGAGGTACTAAGTACAGTGTGGGAGCAGGTGGGGGGCAAAATGTAACCCATAAAAAAGTCATCCAAGTTTTTTACTACCTGGTTTTACTGCCTAATATTCTCTCTTCTACTATAGATAATATATATATGAGATTTCTTTAGAGAAATAAAACATCAGTAGATTTCTTAAAGCATTGATAATAATCTCTACAGGTATTTTGCTATAGGAAAAATAAAAAAAATTGGAATTGCTTTATTTAAGAATTACCGGCCGGGCGCGGTGGCTCAAGCCTGTAATCCTAGTACTTTGGGAGGCCGAGACGGGCGGATCACGAGGTCAGGAGATCGAGACCATCCTGGCTAACACGGTGAAACCCCGTCTCTACTAAAAAATACAAAAAACTAGCCGGGCGAGGTGGCGGCGCCTGTAGTCCCAGCTACTCGGGAGGCTGAGGCAGGAGAATGGCGGGAACCCGGGAGGTGGAGCTTGAAGTAAACTGAGACCGGCCCAAAGCCCACCAGCCCGGGCGAAAGAGCAAGACCCCGCCTAAAAAAAAAAAAAAAAAGAATTACCAAGATGGTTATGATTTGTAAAGCTTATATCAAAAAAGGTAATATCTATTTTGTTTTCAAATTCAGAATTTGAATTTTGTTATTTTGGTTTTGGAGTAGCAGTATTATAACTTACTGCCTTTGAATCAAATTGTCCATGGTTAAATTCCCAATGCTTTCTTTTTTTTTTTGTTTTTTTTTTTCCTACTTTGATGATTTTGGGCAGGTTACTTAAGCTTCCTGAGACTTAATAACAGGTTTGTTATCGTTTATAAAAGATAATCTGGGGGAAGTACCTGCCCCATAGTGATCAATCAGGATATGATCATAATTATTGCCAACATGATTATTTGCCAACATCTTAAAGATGATAGCCAAATTATTCAATGAATTGAATAAGTTAATCTGAGGCTCACATACTGATTGGAGTTCTTTTTTCCTTAAGGGAGCTTCACTATTCAGAATGTTTTTCCACAGTCTGATGGTGATAGTTCCAAAGTGAAGGTTAAAGTTCGTGTTAACATCCATGGAATCTTCAGTGTGGCTAGCGCATCAGTAATTGAGAAGCAAAATTTGGAAGGGGATCACAGTGATGCTCCAATGGAGACAGAAACTTCATTTAAAAATGAAAACAAAGATAATATGGTATGTAGAAATTCTTTCTCAATGTTCTTATAATAGATAGTATATACGGTATATCTTAATCATAATTGGGACTTTAATAGTTGAATACATTACTCTCTGAGGTTTTGCTTTGATTTTCTGCTGTGGGAATCAGTGTAAAGTCTTTTGATAAAAGCATTAAGGAATAATACTATTTTCAATGCTTTATGTCTTTCACATTGTAATATACTTTTTAAGAGTTTTGGTGCATCTTTCATAGTATTACATGGAGCATGTGAACCTGGAGTTCTTTCCTACATTCTTAACTTCCATTAAAACATGTATTTTATTATGGCTAGATTTTTAGCTTACAGATAAACCACATCAGAATGATAAATTTTGAACTCTACGTTCTTTTTAGATAGAAAATACATGCTTAATAAAGAATGTTTCAGGGTTTATTTGGGGGACATCTGAGACAGTTAAACAGAGAAATGTGCTGTACATTCAGTAATGTTAAAGTACAGATTTTTAAATTTTTTCTTTATTAAAGAGTGACACTGAATTTACTATGGGGATATTATAGATGAAGGAATCTTAGGAGAACTTTATTGTATTTAATTACACAACGTTTTCATCTTTTTATGTGCACTCCTCATGAATTACTTTTGTGCATTATTTTTAATGGCATTTGTTAATTACAATTGGAAATCTGCCCTAGATTTGCTTTTGTCCTATTTTAAGACAGTGCCTCCCTTTTTTTAAGGTTGCTTTTTGTTTTTATTAATAATTACTATGCATCTTTCTTCCAAATTGATCAGAATTCAACCACTAGCCCTTTAAACTACTTCATTTAAGGACTATGGTTTTTTCTTTCAGTCTTTCCATGTATTATTTTGTAATCGCTTTCTTATTTGAATTGAGGAAGAGGAAGTGTCTTTATCTGTTGGTGAAGATAGTTTTTCATAAATTAACATAATAATTGGTGAAAAGTTAATATTTCCAGTTATAATCCACAATAACTTAGATATGTAAATTTAATCCATTAAGATTTATTTTTACTGAAATTGGAAGTACTTTGTATGCTTCTAAGACCAGGTGTTCATAATCATTTATCTTTGTTTTTTTTTTTGTTTTTTTTTTGTTTTTTTTTGAGACAGAATCTTGCTCTGTCGCCCAGGCTGGAGTGCTGTGACGTGATCGGCCCACTGCAACCTCTGCCTCATGGGTTCAAACGATTCTCCTGCCTCAGACTCCCAAGTAGCTGGGACTACAGGCGTGTGCCACCATGCCTGGCTAATTTTTTTTGTATTTTTAGTGGAGACGGGGTTTCACTGTGTTAGCCAGGATGGTCTCAATCTCCTGACCTCGTGATCCACCCACCTCAGCCTCCCAAAGTGCTGGGAGTATAGGCGTGAGCTACGGCACCCGGCTCGTTTATCTTTTTTTAAGTATTTCTGCTGAGACCTTTAGTTTTCTTTATATAATATTAGTGAATCCTAGGAACTGAAAATACAACAATAGTATGGCACCCATCTTGTACTTCCCCTGGCATTTCTTATTTGCTGCTTCTGTTTGTGAGCTGGAAATTCAGTTAACCAAACTTTAAAGGATGATTTCTGTATGTGAACTAAGTGGGTTCACATGTGAATAAAGTGCATGGACTTATGACCTCTGCTTTGGTTACTCAGAGACTTACCTGCTTATGATAGTTTTTGGCTTGCTAGAACATTTGCAGGCATTTGAGGTTCCCATACAAGGAATTTCTGGATAGGTGATGTGTTCCTTAATATTTCTTTTACAATGTATGTAATCAAAAGAAAAAGGTAACTAACACAGATCATATACTTGGCATTGTTGGTGAGCACATTCATGTATGTATTATTTATTTTTTTTTTTTTTTGAGCCACCATGCCCAGCCTAAATCTTTTGAATCCCTACCACAGCTAATATAATAAATATTGAATAAATTGTAATTTCTTTCCTTTTCCTTGCTAATAAAAGCAATGATGCAGAATACACTGTGTTGAAAATATTCTGTGCACTTTTTTCTTTTTTTCTTTTTTTTTTTTGAGACGGAGTCTCACTCTGTCGCCCAGGGTGGAGTGCAGTTGTGCAATCTCGGCTTATTGCAACCTCTACCTCCCAGGTTCAAGCAGTTCTCCTGCCTCACCCTTCTAGTAGCTAGGATTACAGGCACATGCCACCACGCCTGGCTAATTTTTGTATTTTTAGTAGAGATGGGATTTCACCATGTTGGTCAGGCTGGTCTCAAATTCCTGACCTTGTAATCCACCAGCCTCTACCCCCCACAGTGCTGGGATTACAGGTGTGAACCACCACGCCCGGCCTGTGCACTTTCTTAATGGTTTTCTGTAGGATTTTTGTCTTTAATTCTGTATTTGGAAGTTTAAAGACTTAAATACCATTATAAAGTAGTCTCCCCTTCCCCTCAAAAAAGTAAACCAATTCAAAGACTCTGGAAGCTAATTGTTTAAGTTTCAAGGGGTGGGGAATAATAAGGTAATAAGTTCTTCTTTTTACTCTATCCTAGCTGATGGTATTGCTGGCTCCGAGGTAGATAAAGAGGCCCAGACATAAACCAATGAACATCAGCAGGAGCCTTTTTTTTCCTATGAGGATCAGTTTGTGAAAGATTATTTTATATGTGTTATTTTCTAATTCAAAATTAAAATAGCATTGATTTTCCTGAAAAATCACAATAGAGCTTGCTGACTTCAATATAATGATGTGTGAGAAAATTGACCCCTCTCTTGTAGGTATAATTTAATACAGGGGTATATTAAATTACATCAAGCCCTGGATACTTACTAAGAAATTACCACATCAGGCTCCAGGTACTTACTAAGAAATTACTACATCAAGCCCCGGGTACTTTGGTTTGTGCCTATAGTTACAGCTACTCAGGATGCTGAGGCCAGAGTTTGAGTCCATCCTGGACAACATAGTCCTCAAGAAAAACAAAAAGTATCACATCTTAAACTATATCACAAAACCCAGGGATCAAAGAAACTATATGCTATTCATCTTACTAATGTACCACAGTTTGACTATTTCCCAGTTGTTGACCATTTGGGTTCTTTATCTTTTTATCTACTTCTATTTATTTAATTCAAAATATTTGATTATGTGTAGCCAGGACTCTTCTGTGCACTAGGGATACAGTGATTAAACAAGATTGAAAAGGTTGCCACCCATCTGTAACCTACAGTCTAGTGGGAGAAGACAGGCATGAAGCAAAAAGATAGCATATAAACATAAAGGAAATGGGATGTGTAGTGGGAATTATGTGATAGTGATGAGGAAACCACTTAGGAAGAAACGGGTAAGCTAGTCTGAAGGATGCAAAAGGCAGTTTAAGGGTAAGGAGTAGGTAGGTAGTTGTCCAGGCAGAGTGAATAACAACAAATAGAAAGGTACTGAGACAGGAAGGCCTTCATTTTTGTTGTTGTAACAAATAGAAGAGTTGTTGGTGTATAGGATATAGGTGTGGAGAATGGGGGAATAGCCGGAAAAAAAAAAAGTGAAATTGAGAGGGCAAATCAAGCAACAAATCGGGTAAAACCTTACAGTTCATGATAGTATCTAGATTTGTTTCTTAAGTGCTTTATGTTTATTTGACAAATAGCTGTGAGTACCTAAAATGTGTCCTTGGCCATAGCAGCAAACAGAAAGATGGTTTCAACTCTCATGGAGTTTAAAATCTGTCAGGGAAGCCAGAGTCTAGAGGCACTTCCATTAATTATTCCACTATTGATAATATTTCTATAAACATTTTTAAATCATTTCAAAGAATTAACAGTTTATTAGCATTTCATATCCATTTTAAGATGTGTAATTTTCTGCTTTTAAATGTATCTTAATGAGTCTTGCAAATGATAACATCTTATATTTGCTGTTGACCATCGCAATAGTCATGAGATACTTCTCATCACCTGTGCATCTGTTAACTCGGTTGAAATTCCTAGTGGCATGACTAGGTAGTTGGCAACCTCTTGACATTTTAGTGAACAAACCATTTAAGGAGCATTCAAGGAAGGAATATGAGTCCTGGTTGTTTGAAAACAGGTTGTGATAAAGATACAGTCATAAATCTTTGTAGAATAGGTATTAGTGACTTATAAGAAAACACTAGAGACCATATTAGAGCAACTTTTAAACAAATGCTGGGTCATTTATACTCCTGATGACACGTAGAATGATATTGTATAGAAATATACATTAACAACTGGATTAAGTGATTCAGAAGAGTTGGATTCTGAATGTGAAGAAATTTTAGAAATAACTACTTAATCTGGTTTATTTTCCTTTTCTCTATGAGAGATACAAATATATAAACAATGGAAGAGCTCTTTCAATAAATATAAAATTCTAAGTGATAAGGCATTTTTTAGCATTTTTTTCTGAGTAATACAAAATTAGAGTTAATAACTCCAACACTTTATCACTTTTTCACTTATCTACCTATCAACAGGGTTACGGGGAGGCGTTTATGGGAGGGGGCATAAATATCAAATAATTGAATTACTTTTTCTTTTTTTTTTTTTAGACGAAGTCTTGCTCTGCACCCCAGGGCGGAGTGCAGTCATATCTCAGCTCACGTAACTCCACCTCCCAGGTTCCAAGCAATTCTCGGCTGCCTCAAGCCCTCCTGAGTAGCTGGATTACAGCACACCCACCACGCCCGACTAATTTTTCTGTATTTAGCTAAACGGGTTTCACCATGTGGTCAGCTGTCCTCAAAACTCCTGACTCGTTCCGCTGCCTCACCATCCCAAAATCAATTGACTTTTAACACAAAAAAAAAAAATTACTCCTCTTTGCAGAAATAAACTTTTATTCAAATAGCTTTCCGGTATACAGATTTGCTTTAAATTCTAGATGGTATTAAGACCTAATTATGCCTATCCTACATTTCAGGCCTTTCTTCAGGAAGAAAGTCACAGAAGATTAAGAAGGGGTGACCAAAAACTATTATAATATGGAATTTAATTGGCCAAGTGAGATTCATCTGGGATTTATTGGGTAAAAGTTTGGTTTAGACATAAAAAGAAATCTAAAAGTATACCTTTTAATAATTTAAAACACCCACTGGATTTTTGATTAATATTAAGTCATTTAATTATATCAAAACTCCAGTGGTATTTCTAATTATTTTACATTTACATTAAAGAATAGTATTGTTGTGTAATTCATAGATTTTGATATTTTTTTCAATTTTATTTTCTTGTGTTACTTATAAAATTTGTATTCATATCAGTTATGTCTCTTTTTTATTTATTTTTATATAACTTAATCTGGATATATGGCAGAACACCTTTGTTACATACGTAAACTGCTGTCTTTGCTGGCACCCATCAACCCGTCCATCTAAACATTAGGATTCTCCTAAGTCTATCCTCCCCTAGCCCCCACCTTATGTTCTCTTTTTTTGGGTAAGCTTTGGGTGAAGCTTATTGTAAATTGAATTGAGGACAATTTTCCATTGTTTTGCAATTACTTAGCCATAACAAATCAAGACAATTATCCGATAGCATCAAAAGATCCTGCCACTTTACTTACTGTTCATCTGTTTATTTGTACAAAATTCTCGTTTGAAAATCGAGCTTCTACTTAACTGTTTCTACATTTTAAACTTTTCAAAACAACTGAACTCCAAGATCAGTTACATTTTAAAACAAAAAAAGACACTGCATAAATTATCATACCGTATTTTCTTCTAGAGAAATGCATGTTGAACAGAAGAAGGAGGCATCACAAAATGTCATCAACACACCCCAGAAAGGAAATGGATCATACACCAAACCAAAGTGTGTTACTTTTTCTATAGTTGTTCTTTTTGAAATTGGATTCTTGAATTTATGTATTTTATGATGCTTTTTTAATGCATTGATATTTTGATCTATACTTGAGAAAGTATAGAAAGCGATAGCCGGAATTAAGTATGCTTTAAGATTATTTAAGAAGTTGTGTTTTTCCTGCATTTCTCACTCATATGGCACTGAACAATGAGATACTTGACTCGGGAAGGGGAACATCACACACCGGGGCCTATCACGGGAGGGGGGGGAGAGGAGGATGCACTGGAGTATACATGATATAAATGCATGAATGATGGGTCTGACGATTGATGTGCAGCACAGCCACATGCACAACGATACCTAGTAACAAACTCGCACTGTTATGCCATTACCCTAGAACTTTAAGTATAATCAAAAAAAAAAAAGATTGTGTTTTTAAAAATAACCCTAACAACATCAGCAAAATTAACTTTTGGAGGAAAAAAGATATATTTTTTCATTAACTTTTTTTTTCCATCTCATTTGAACACATGTACACATAGAGGGGAACAACAAACATTGACGCTTACTGGAGAGTGAAGGGTGGAGGATGGGAGGGAGAGGATCCCTCCCCTTAACAGGTACTAGGCTTAATACCTGGGTGGTGAAATAATCTGTACAACAAGCCCCTGTGACATGAGTTTACCTATATAACTTGCACGTGTGCCCTTGAACTTATTAAAAAAAAAAAAGGAAATTTTATCAAAGAACCCAACAATAAAATTGCCTAAATCTTTACCTTATTTCCTTAATTCATTATTTCTCATGCTTCACCAATAACTGCATTGTATTTCTAAAGTATGAATACATAAGTTAAAATTTTAACTTTAAGTGAAAAAAATCATTTCAGAAAAATGAGATGGAATAAGCTATATGAGGAAAACTTATATTAGCTGTACTCTGTATCTCAGAATTAACCACTCTAAGTATATCATAAAATATTTTCTATGTGCAAAATTAATACTTTCAGAAATAAAATGTTAAAGGATAAATGATTTATTGAGAGTAATTATTTTTGTAAGACAGCTATTGCCAGTAAGACAGAAGGGAGAGACCTGGCCGCAATCACTCAGATGAATGTGGTTATAACTCTTAAGCTGTCATCTTCAACAGATTTTTCTAACCTGCATAGAACTTAATCTATGCAGGTTAGCCAAATAGATTCATTTCTCAGAGATTATAAAGATTTAATTTTAAATCTTATATTCTAAAGTTATTTAAAACCTGGAAACTTTTTTTCTGGCATTTTTCAAAATTTTAATTGTTGAACAGCTTTATTGAGATTTAGTTTACGTATCATTCAATTCATCCAATTAGGTGTACAGTTTTTAGTATATTCAGTTGTGCAACCATCATCACAATTTTAAAACATTTCATCATCCCAAAGAGAGGCCTTGTATCTATTAACAGTGACTTCCCATTTCCCTTCAACCCTCTCCCTGCCAGCCATAGGGAATAGGCAATAGATTTGCCTATTGTGAACATTTCAAATACATATAGTTATACAGTATGTGCTTATTTGTGACTGGCTTCTTTCACCAAACATAATGTTTTCAGGGTTCATCCAGGTTGTAGGAAATATCACTATTCCTTTTTATGGCTGAATAATATGACATTGTATGAATACATACCACATTTTATTTAGCCATCTATCAATTGATAGACATTTGGGTTATTTTCACTTTTTTACTATTATGAATAATGCTGTTATGAACAATCATGTACAGGTTTCGCAGGGGTGTGTATTTTCATTTTTCTTGGGCATATACCTAGGAATGGAATTGCTGGGTCATAATTGTTTAACATTTTTGTTAACATTGTTTTGTTAATATTTAACATTTTGAGGAACTTCCCAACGGTTTTCCAGAATGGCTGCAACATTTTACAATCCTGCAAACAATGTAGGAGGGGTTGCAGTTTCCCCACATCCTCACCAACACTTATTATTTTATTTTTTTTATTATAGCCACCGTAATGAGTGAGAAGTAGCTACTCGTTTTAGTTTTGCTTTGCATTTCCAACCCAATATTTTTAATATAGAAACTAGGATTTAACATACCCAGACTACAAAATACCATCAGTCTTAAGGTAGTACTTTAAAATAAATATAACAGATCATAATCGTTTTGATTTTACTTTCTGTTTTACCTCTTAAATCTATTTTTAAGCTAATTTTAGAAATTTATACTCTCTTTCGGATTTGCAGTCAGCTGTCTCAGACAAACAAGACCGATTAAATCAGACACTTAAAAAAGGAAAAGTCAAAAGTATTGATCTACCGATCCAGAGTAGCCTATGTAGACAACTGGGCCAAGATCTTCTCAACAGCTACATTGAAAATGAAGTATGTAAATCTGAGTTGATGTTGAAATAGGTGGTAATTTATTCTGATATTTTGTAGAAGTCAATGATTATCTCCAAAATTTAGGGCACTAGTTTGTAACTCCTAAGGAATTATATTAAGTAAATTACTAAACTGCTTTATTTTTTACAAAATACTCAGCTGTATTAATGCCTTATGCACTGTGTAGCTTTCATCTTAGTTGCATGAAAAACATGTATTGCCTCCTCTATAGGGAAAGACTTCTGAAATTGATTCTTCCTTTTATCCTGTCTTTAACAATGACACCCAGCAGACAACATATGGGAAAATATTAGCTGCTCCCCTCTTCTCCTGTGTTGTCCTTAAAGATTATATCTCTATTCAAAATGTTTTCTGATATCCATTAAATATTTTTTTAAAAATCTTTGTCATTCTTGACATTTTCTTACATGTTCTTTTCTATTTACATGTTTAAGTTACAGTCTGTAGAGGAAATGAGTGTTGTTTCTTTACCAGTATCTGTGTAAGAAGTAATTTATATTTTGTAAGTTTGCATTTAAGCGGTAGTTCCTAATTTTTACAAGCTTGGCCTGCATTAAAAGGTCAGTCTTCTGACTTTACAATGCTTGCTTTTGTAGTACCTACCTATATCATCTATTCATTAATTGTTAACGGCTGCATTTTATGTGAAGCAAGCATTCCTGGAGATCCTGAATAATTTGGAATTTGTGTGTCTTGAGAAAAACTTTCCCAAAGGAATGAATTGTAGGGAAGCACGGTTATAGCAAATTTTGTATATAAAATGAGATTTTCTTAACTTTTGAATGTCTCATTTTCAGTTCACAAATGTGAATGCCTGGTAGTTTATAAAGGGATTCTTATATTTACATGTGTTTTTATTAAAGTGAAAATTTTGCTCAAGTATTAGAATCTTCAGGTTATTTCTTTGCTTTTGTTCATCATAAACTAACATCTATAAATACTTTATATTTATACCCTCAAACCTATGAAGTGTAGGTTCTGTTAGAGAACTACATTTTACAGGTGAGGAAACTGAGACACAAGTAGATTAAATCACCCAGGATCAGAAATACCCTTTAGATTTGGATCCAGGTGATTGTTCTCCAAAGCTCAATATCACAACAACTATACCATATTCACCCCCGCAAGGCTTTTATTCAGTACCAGGTATGTGTCAAACATTTAACTAAATATTTGACATGAATTCTGTCAACCTTATTAGCAGCCCTATGAGTTAGATGGAATTATGCCGTCTGTTTTAGCATAAGAAAACTTATGTTTAAATGATTTTTCTGCTATCTCAAGATAGTGAATAGGGAACCTAGGATTTTAACCTGAGTATGTAGAATGACATAGGCTATCTTTTCTTTTGTTTTTTAACAGCTTTATTGAGATACATGAGATCATAACCCATTTAAAGTATACAATCCAGTGGTTTTTGGTATACTACATTAAATTTTTACATGAAATTTGCTATTATAACCATTTTTAGTTGTGTAATTCAGTGACTTTAATTACATTCACTGTATTGTGCATCCATCACCACTGTCTGTTTTCAAAACAATTCCATCACCCCAAACGTAAACTCTATAATAACTTGCTTTCCTCCCTTCTCCCAGTCCCCTAATTTCTGTCTTTGTGAATTGCCTAGTTATCCATAGATAAGAATCATGTTAAGTGGGATTATACAATGCTTGTCCTTTTGTGTCTGGCTTATTTGGCATAATGACTTCAAGATTCACCTTGTTTCAGCACGTATCATAACTTCATTTCTTCTTAAAATGAAATAAAATACTACATGGCGTTTATATACTTTTTTAATTCGTTCATCTATTAGTGCGCATTTGGATTGTTTTTACTTTTTGGCTATTGTGAATAATGCTGCAGTGAACATTGACATACAAATATCTGTTCAAGTCTCTGCTAGGAGTGAAATTGAAATTCTGCACTTAGCATTTTGAGGGACAGCCAAAACGTTTTCCATAGTGGCTGCAGCATTTTACATTCCTCTCAGCAGTGTACAAGGGTTTCACTTTCTCCACATCCTCATGAATACTTATTTTTTTATTGTAATCATCCTAGTGAGTGTGAAGTGGTATCTCATTGTGGTTTTGATTTCTGTTTCCCTAACGCGTATTCTTATGACAACTAATCTGAAGCTTTTTGAATAGGGGAAGATGATTATGCAAGATAAGTTAGAGAAAGAAAGAAATGATGCTAAGAATGCCGTTGAAGAATATGTATATGATTTTAGAGACAGGCTGGGCACTGTCTATGAAAAATTCATCACTCCAGAAGTAAGTCTAAATTCTGTAATTTTTGTGAGGACTATTTAAATGTTTACTTGAGAATGCTAGTACAAATTACATAAATAAATGTACCAAATGTTGTTATTGTTGCCAATCTTGGGCCCAACTGGGGAAAGTTCTTAGTTATTTTTGCAAGTTGCAGAAGTATGGTTAAAACATATTTTGAATAAGAAGTTAGAAAATTTTGAAATTTAATATTTTATACTTGAAAAACATTCTGTCCTTCCATAATTTTCACTTTTTATTTATTTATTTATTTATTTGAGACAGCATCTAGCTCTGTCGCCCAGGCTGGAGTGCAGTGTCATGATTTCAGCTCACTGCAACCTCTACTTCCCAGGCTCAAGCAATCCTCTCACCTCACCCTCACAAATAGATGGGAATCACAGGCACGTGCCATCATGCCTGGCTAATTTTTTAATTTGTTGTAGAAACATGATTTTGCCATATCACCCAGGCTGGTCTCTTGGTTCTGGGCTCAAGCAATCCTCCCACCTTGGCCTTTCAAAGAGTTGGGATTACAGGCATGAGGCACTGCACTGGGCCCAATGATGACTTTTATTTCTTAGGAAAGTATTTTTAATTAGTGTCTCTCAAATATATTACTAGGACATGAATAAACTGTCTGTAATATTGGAAGACACAGAAAATTGGCTTTATGAAGACGGAGAGGACCAACCTAAACAAGTGTATGTGGATAAGCTTCAAGAACTAAAGGTACATTTTTTAAAGTCCATGTTAGTGTAAATCAGTAATTTTTTCTAAAAATTAGGATGTAAGAGCACAGTGTATGTTCTATTAATTTTTAATTTTTTAATTGAGGGGAAAATTGTATATATGGTGTACGACATCATGTTTTGATTATGCACACATCGTAGAATGGCTAAGTCAAACTATTTAACAAATGAGTTACCTCACATATGTTTCTTTGGGAGGGGAACACTTAAAATCTACTCTCTCAAGCAATTTTCGAATGTACAGTATATTGTTATGTATATATGTACAATAGATCTCTTGGACTTACTTCTCTTGTCTAATTGAAATGTTGCGTCCTTTGACCAATAGCTCTCCATCATACTACCTGATAACCACCAATTCTACTATCTGCTTCTAAGAGTTTACCTTTTTTAGAGTCAACCTTTGAGATCATACAGTGTTTGTCTTTTTGTGCCTGGCTTATTTCACTTAGCATAATGTCCTCCAGGTTCATCTAAATTGTCTCAAATGACAGGATCTACTTCTTTTTAAGGCTGAATAGTATTCCACTGTATATGCATACCACATCTTCTTTATCCATCATTTAATTGATGGACACTTACATTGATTCTGTATTTTGGCTATTGTGAATAATGCTGCAGTGAACATGGAGTGCAGATATCTCTTTGGCATACTGATTTTATTTTCTTTGGATATATACACAGTAGTGAGATTGCTGGATCTGTATGTTTTTAGTAAGTACATGAAAAATTACTAAATCAGAAATGTATAAGAGGAAATGTTCTAATTTTAAAAGCATTTTGAGAGGCAAGCAATGCTACATAATTGAAATCAGATATTGTGTAGTCATAATGTCGAAATATAAATGTTTATAGATGATCAGTGTTATTTTTGCACAAGTTATATATTACTGGCATGTCTTTAAGAAGTAATACATATATAATCTTGACCCTTTCTTATCCATTAAGGGAGTCATCCTCTTCCCCTGCTCCTCTGACTCTTAACTGTCTGATGTTAGGGAGTAATACTACAGTGGCCTGTTGTATTTTCACAGTGTAGCTCATGGGGATACCTGACCAGCCAAGGACTTAAAAAATAGTACCACTGCTCTTGAATTTTAACGTTCTTTCACAAATAAGGAGACTTGGCCACAAAATCTCCTTTTTTAGGTCAGTGGTGTTATTTTAGGGAAAGACCACTGTTGACTCCTTTCTCCATACTTGCTACCAAATCTGGAAAAAATACCTTAAAAGATTAAAAGTTTATATTGGGCTGGGCGCTGTGGCTCACACCTGTAATCCCAGCACTTTGGGAGGTCGAGGCGGGCATATGACAAAGTCAGGAGATCGAGACCATCCTGGCTAACACGGTGAAACCCCGTCTCTACCAAAAAAAAAAGAAAATACAAAAAATTAGCCGGGCATGGTGGCGGGCACCTGTTGTCCCAGCTACTCGGGAGACTGAGGCAGGAGAATGGCGTGAACCCGGGAGGGAGCTTGCAGTGAGCTGAGATTGCGCCACTGCCCTCCAGCCTAGGCGACAGAGCGAGACTCCATCTCAAAAAAAAAAAGTCTATATTGGAAGGATGGAGGAAATTTTCATTCCTTCCTTCTTAGTATGGATCATAGCAGTTCTTTAATGTGCGTATGAATTACCTGGGTGCTTACTGAAATGGAAATTTTGATTCAGTAGATACAAGGTGGACCCACTTTTAACAAGCTTCCAAGTGATGCTGATGTTGCTGGTCCCCAACCATTCTTTGAGTAGCAAGGGATTAAATAGATGCTACATGATGGCATTAACAAGGATTTTTAGAATATGGGAAAAGATGGCCCTTTACAACTTGGGACAGGCATGAGGTGGGGGAGGGTGTGCAAAAGAAGTTACTCAACTTAAAAGAAGTTAATATTGTGCAAAAAATTACCTTCGTGCCAACAAATTACTTCCAAAGGAAATAATTAGAAAACCTAAGTTTATGATAGCAAAACTAGGCTTTACCATATCTTCTTGGTGGTTTTTAATCCCTATCTCCCTAAAAGAAACACAAGCCGGCCAGGCACAGTAGCTCACACTTGTAATCCCAGCACTTTGGGAGCCGAGGTGGGTGTATCACCTGAGGTAACGAGTTCCAGACCAGCCTGGCTAACATGGTGAAATCCCATTTCTACTTAGAGTACAAAAAATTAGCCAGGCATGGTGGCATGCACCTGTTATCCCAGCTACTCAGGAGGCTGAGGCAGGAGAATCGCTTGAACCCAGGAGGCAGAGGTTGCAGTGAGCTGAGATCGCATCATTGCACTCCAGCTTCGGCAACAAAAGTGAAACTCCTTCTCAAAAAGAAACACAAGCCAAGCACCTGAGGCCAGTAGAAATAACTGGAAATCCCAGCAGTTCCTATCATGGATTCTTCTGCTTCAAATATATAACTAGCCATAGAAATTAATGTTACAGAAGTTTTCACAAGTTTTACTTTTTCTGTAATGTTGGCAATTTGAGAGGCCAAGGCAGGAGAATCACTTGAAGCCAGGAGTTCAAGACCAGCCTTGAGCAAAAAAGCAAGACCCCATCTCTACAAAAAAATAAATTAGCCAGGCACAGTGGTATGTGCCTGTAGTTCCAGGTTGGGAGGCTGAGGCAGGAGGATCACTTGAACCCAGGAGTTTGAGGCTACAGTAAGCTGTTGCCATTGCACTCCAGCCTAGGTGACACAGCAAGACCCTGTCTTGGAATGGAAAAAGAAAAAAAAAAATGCACTACTTGCTTCCCTTTCAAAAACATTTAAACTATAAAGAGTATGATATGAGTAGACCAAATTTAGTAATGGTATCCTGGAACAGATGATAATAAACTCTGAATAAAGACTGTAGTTCAGTTAATAGTAATGCTCCAGTGGTAGTTTCTTCATTTTGACAAATGTATCCTAAGATGCTAACATTAGGGAAAAGCATAGTGAAGCGTCTGGTGCTTGCTCTCTGTATAATTTCCGTTAACTTTTCTGTAAATCTAAAATTGTTCTAAAATAAGCTGATTTTTATTTAAGTATATAAAGAATTTAAAAGAAAAGTGATTTTATCCTTCTAATGTGCGCCCCTTCCCAAAACTACAGAGTCTGTTTTAACATTTAGAAACTCCTTAATCCAAGACATGTAGGGGAAAAACCTACATATCCTACAGTACTCATTTTACTGATTAAATATACAAATAATATTTAGTTGATAATAATTATCAGTCCCAGTAATTATGTTGTACATAGAGGGTTATATTATGATTTTGAGTATTTGATATCAACTTTCAAATCTACAAATTCTGCATGCAGTATAGTTTTTATGGTTTTCTTATTTTAATAGTTCTACAAAGTTTTAACACCCAGCTTTTAAGGAATTAAAGTTTTGATTGAGATGTTGGATTGGAGAAGCTAAGAAGTAATCTTAATGAGTGAGAAAGAGAGATAAGGTGTGAGGAAGGCATCCGTGTGTAGGATTGAGGAAGTAGCTACTGGAACTCGCTTCCATATAGGAAAATAAGAGGGGACATATTTTTATATGTCCATCTTTTCTTTCTATTTATCATCCTATAAGGGCCCTATAAAAGTTTTCTGTTAAAACTCAAATAATAACAATTTTCTTCTTTAAAATTTCTCATGTTAACAGAAATATGGCCAGCCTATTCAAATGAAGTACATGGAGCATGAAGAGAGACCAAAAGCCTTAAATGACTTGGGAAAAAAGATCCAACTTGTCATGAAAGTGATAGAGGCTTATAGAAACAAGGTATTGAATTCATAAAGCCAATTGTTGATGATGGCATGTGGATGGTACATAGAATGGGGCAAATCTAAAAGTTCTCAGCTATAAAGCTATAGCAGTTGTAGCTATCAAATTCCAGAGACTTTGTGTACCAAATTTAAAACTTACTTTTTTACTGAAGAATTTCACTTAAGGATTCTGATACATTTGAAATACAGTGAAGGTACGAAGCTTTCATCTTTTAGAATTTCCTGAAACTACATTATAAAATAACCCAGTGACCAAATCCATTGTTTTCTTAGCGATTTCATTTTATGTTTTTTATGTAGTGAAAAAGAGGACCTCTTTGACTTTTTTTTAAATTATGGGCCTCTTTGAGACTGGACTCTGCTAGCCATTATTTTGTTTCTTGGCTCATTTTTCTTTTAGTTGCTTTTTGTCCTCCAGTCCATTAGTCATCCATAATCTCCTGTATGCTTTATTCTTTTGTAAACATATTGAAATCTATTTAACCTTAATCTTTCCACTGTCTTTAAGTCTCAAATATGTAGTTATACACATGATATTTCCATTTAGATATAACCGTAAAATTTGAGAAAATTAAGCTTATTGTTTTGTTTCCTCTAAATCAGTAGTTATCAGACTTTTTTTAAGACAAACAATATTTTAGGCTTTACAGTTTTTACTGTGTCTATACAGCTATTCATATCTGCCATTGTAGCACAAAAGTACCATAGACAATATGCAAACTAATGGACATGGCTGTGTTCCCAAAAACTTTATTTAAAAAATCATAAGCAGTGGCTGGATTTAGCTGATGGTACAAGTTTTTTGATCCCTACTCTAAGGAAATATTCTCTGTAATCCCTAGTTTTTGTCATTGATGTTAAACGTGCATTAGTAGGAAGAAGAGACTAGCACCAGAAATATTCAAACATGTGAAAATAGCTTACATTTATTGAGCACGTCATGAATTTTAAGTATTTTATGTAGATTATCTCACCAGTATGTATCCTATACAAAGTTAATGTTATTATTTTACAACTAAGAAAACAGAAATGCTTAAGCAACTTACTGAGGTTTACCCAAGTAGTTAATGGTGGAATCAACATTCAAACCTAACCAGTCTGACATCAACATACAAATTCTCAGCAACTGTATTGCTTTCCACTACACAAAATGGAAAAGAGTTACTTATTTTAGAAATAAGAGATTTTTGAGTTTCGTGAAACAAAAACTGCAGTCCAGCAAACCTAAAGGAAAAATTCAGATATTGATTGTAAATATGCCTGTTAATATCACTGTTCAAATTGTTCTTATAGGCACAGATAGAATGTAAGGATAATGAAAAAGTAAGAAAGAAGAAACAACCCAATGAAAACACCAAGAATATGTTACATCTGGTGTAATTACTAGTGGCACAGTGCTCCCCAGGCTGTAGCTCTCTTCTTCAATATACAGGTTTAAGATATAATCCCACACAAGGCAGGACTTCACTTTTGCTCAAACATTTGAGTTTTTATTATGTGCTAGGCTATTTTCTAGGTGATCGAACTATAGTGTCAAAACATTGAACTTGTTTTTAATATGCTTCAATAGTGAAAGGTGGACAATAAATTACTGTAAGTTATATCAGATAGTAATAAAAAGCTGAAGAAAAAGTAAAGGACTGCCAGAGTTGGAAGAGGTTTGTCAGAAGGGTGTACTAATAAGGTGATACACATGTTAGGAGAGAAATGAAGAAGTGAAAACTCAAAGATGTGTGATAACTGGAAGAGAAATGTTCTAGACAAAGAATAGCAGTTGCAAAACACCAAGGGGAGAACATGTTAGAGGAACAGCAAGGTCAATGTGGTTGAAGATAGCGGTAAGTGTGGCAGTTGCCAGATCATAAATGGGTCTTGTTGGCCCTTGTTAAAGTTTGGATTTTACTCTGAGATAGGAAGCTGTTGGAGGTTTTTGAGCACAGGAGTAATAACATTTGGCTTTTTATTTTTAAGGATCTGGAGGCAGAGAGACAGATTAAGACATTATTAGAATAATACCAGCAAGAAATGGAGGCTCGAACCCAGATAGTAGGGTTGGGGAGCCAAGAAGTGGTCAGATTTTTCCATTTATTTTGAAGGTAGACGCTTTTAAGATTTCCTGATAGATTTGATGTAAATCTATCACAAAGAAGTTGAAAATGACTCCAAGGATTTTGACCTGAAAGAATAAGGTTTCCATTTGCTGAGATGAGGAAAACTGGGAAGAGGAGGTGGGGACATAATCAGGTGTTTGAAACATAAGCATTTTTTTTTTAAAGCATGTGGGTAGAGAGATGAATGAGGATGAACTGGCAAAAGAAACTTAAAAAGTGATCCATGACATAGGAAGAAATTCAAGAAAATGTGGCGACCTAGAAACTGAGTCAGATGATTGATGCATAATTTCTGATCATACAAGCAGAAAGAGGACTTGGGTATCTGAGGGAACTTTATGGGTTTTTTGTTTGTTTGGGTTTTTTTTTTCTTCATATATATAGCTTTATGGTTTTAAAAATGGCATCACCATCCTCCTACTTCTTTGACTTTGGAGTGTTCTTACATTCTCTTTCCCTTTATATTCTGTGTCCAAACTGTAATCCATCAGGAGATTCTCTTTCTGTATGTTCATTGCCATTTCTTTCTGATTCTATCACTACTAAACCATGACTACTTGGTTGTCTATTATATGTGACAACTGCAGTTTCTCTTTTTCAGAATTTTGTCATTTTTCTAATCAAGAATTTAACATACTTTTCTGTTATATATTCATCATTTTGTGTCTAGTTTGCTGTATGCCTTGTTCACCTTATTTCTCCTTTACACATTCCATTTCGTTGCAGCTTCTTTCCTGGCTAAGTGCTTTCTCCATGAGTATTCCTTAATAGTCATTCTTTCCCAAACCTGATTTCTTCAGAGAACCTTTCCTTTTTAAACTCACACTGATTTTATCTTTTATCCCATTCTCTTCAGTTCTGTGTTATTTGTATGTGGTTTCTTCAGATGAATACATTTAAGGTATACAGTCAATAAGAGTAAATTTTAAAGTAGAAATTATTAATAAACTGGTGCTACCTGAAAATCGTTACATGCAGTCAAGTTTTTTTTTTTTTTTTTTTTTTAAATAGGATGAAAATATGACCATCTGGATCCTGCTGAAATGGAAAAGGTTGAAAAATATATCAGTGATGCCATGAGTTGGCTGAATAGTAAGATGAATGCACAAAATAAACTAAGTCTCACTCAAGATCCTGTGGTAAAAGTTTCAGAAATAGTAGCAAAGTCAAAGGTAAGAAGTTTACGAAATTGCCTTTTTAATGGTTTCAAGGATTAAAATTTTTTAATGAGATTCATACTTTGGCAAATAATCAACTTGCAGAAGAACTTAGAAGAACAGAAATTTAAGGCTAATTTTTTATTTAGTTAAAAAAAATTAAGATTTTACGTATGGGGTAATTGATTTAATTTGTCATACAAGGCTGGTTTTTAAACTTCAAGAGTAATATAGAATGAAATAAAAGCAATGTGGCAACTTCTGATTAAGTATTTCAGATTTATAGGTTGGATGAGACCTCTAAGTCTTCATTACATAATTTTTCAGTATAAGTCTGTCTTTGACCTAGTTTGAAGTGTATAAATTTTCATGCTAAAATCTTATTCCGAGATAAACTTTTCAATTAAAAAAACACTGCCAATGAAAATGTTGGCCAGGCGTGGTGGCTCATGTCTGTAATCCCAGCACTTTGTGGGGGTTGAGACAGCTCATGTCTGTAATCCCAGCACTTTGTGGGGGTTGAGAAAGGCAGACTGCTTGAACCCAGGAGTTAGAGACCAGCATAAACAACATGGCGAAACCCTGTCTCTACAAAATATACAAAAATCAGCTGGCGTGGTAGCGCATATCTGTAGTCCCAGCTACTCAGGAGGCTGAGACAGGAGGCTCCCTTGAGCCCAGGAATTTGAGGCAGCAGTGAGCTACAATCGTGCCACTATACTCCAGCTGGGCGACAGAGCAGGACCCTGTCTATTTAAAAAAAAAAAAAAAAAGGCATCTAAATACCTATCACTAGGAAACCAGATCAATAAATTGATGCATCCATACAACACTATGCAGCCATTAAATATAGCATTTTACATATAGAGATATCTATTTAGATATAAAGATACAGTGTATTGCTAAGTTAAATTACAAAACCTAAATAAAATGTATTAATTTGTATAAATATGTGTGCTCATAGATTTGTTTATATGTATGCATATGCCTGAATATACATCTAGAAGGATATCCACCAAAGGTTAATATTGTTTATTTGTAGGAGATGGAATTTCAGGGGATTTTAAAAATATAATTCAGTATGTTTTGGGATATGTGATTTTTTCTTTTTTTAACAAAGCTGGTATTTTAATAAATACGTAATAAAATATTTTATTCTAACAAAGTTTTGCCAAGAAGCTATAATATATATTTTACTCCTAATGAGATGAGATGTGGAGTGTGACAAGAGCAGTTTTCAACTAAAACATTCCCCCTAGGATGTTAATCCCTATATTTCCGTCCCTACCCCAATCTTTGTGACATTGATCTTCAAAGGTTTTTAAATTTGAGTAGTGTTTGTATAGTGTTCTTCTATTTGTATGTAAAAGCAAGGAAATCGAACATTGTTTCATTTAAATTATTAAGTTGCAATTTACTTTCATGGCACTTTTTCCCTCAACAGAAGAGGCTACTCAGCTATTTTCAAAAAAAAAAAGTTGTTTGTGTATTTGTATGATTCCATTTGTTAGAATTGTTTTCATATAAATGTTGAAAATTTTCAATTTATGAAATAGGTGTTATTTGATGTCATTCTCATAGCAAAGCATTACACATAATGTAAAGGAAGAATTAAAATTATTCCTGCCAAAGTAAACTGTATTTGAATTATTATAAAGAAACAAGTTTTAGAAAGGTTAAGTACAAAAAATAATTGTTTAAGATTCAATAATTTTTGACTGCCACAGACATATACTAACAAACAAGGTAAATCTTTCACGAGGCATTTGAAGAAAACAGTTGGTTATCTGGCTGAGCTAACACAAATTCAGAAAGGTGGAATTATGTGAAAATTCAGAAAGTTAATGTGGAATTTAGAAAGTTAATGGTAACTTGTTCTGTAATCATTTTAATATAATCAATTTCTTCGTGTCTTTAGGAACTGGATAATTTCTGTAACCCCATCATTTACAAGCCCAAACCAAAAGTAGAAGTTCCTGAAGACAAAGCAAAAGCTAATAGTGAACACAATGGCCCAATGGATGGACAGAGTGGAAATGAAACTAAATCAGATTCAACAAAAGACAGCTCACAGCATACTAAATCCTCCGGAGAGATGGAAGTGGACTAAGTCTTAATTTTACCTTCACATAATTGAAACAGTGCAAGTAACCACGGAGTCCATCTTTTACATCTGGTACACACAACAGATGTTCAGTTGTTCTTAACCTCTTTTTGCCATTTGTTTTTTGGAGTAGTTTTGAAAAGTGTTTTATATTGAGTGCACTTCTGTTCATTTCCATTGCTGCTTACATGAAGCTTTAGCCGAATTAGATTTACAAGACAATTTAAGCTTTCCAGATACATTTTATATCAAACATAACAGAATTGATAAATAGCTGGCAACAGTCTACCTTATTCAAAGCTTCTACTGGGATAAACCTCAATTCCTTTATTCAGGAAAGGATACTTTATTGCACTATTGTTGCAGAAGCATAGATTTAATTGCAACTTTATTTTGAAAAACAAATGGAAATTGATGGGGTTGAAAGCTACGGAGGCACTGACCTTTTTCTAGTTATTGTATTGTTACAATTTAAATATTAAAACAAATAAGAGCTTTCTCAACAAATTAGTCCATCTCATTGATGTACCACAGAACTCCAAAGCTTTGCTATCATCACATAAATGAACTAAATCACATGTGAAAGGGAACACACCCAATTTTATGTTAAGGTGAAACCAGCAGTTTGCTTCTTTTATTAGTAATGTGGATCGATGTTTTCTCAGAGTAACTCGTCTTTTTCACTTGAAATTTTTGATCTTGTCCTGAAGACTAGCTGCTGCTAAAACAATGCTAGCCTAAAGACACAGGAGTCTCTGACAAAATGACCTTCATGTCAAGGGGAAATGCTGTTTATCTACTCAGACATGCATCTGTGATGTTCATAGCCTTGTTTCAGTTATAATAGTTGTCTTGTTTTTTTCTTAAATGATTTTGTTAATAATACCTTAACACAGGGTAGGGAGAAGTGGCACAGTGTATTGCATTATATACATTTATCATTGATTTACCTAATGTTACCTTGTAGATTAAACACTATTAAGTGGTAATACTTGAAAAGGAGCACTTATACCATAAGTCTTAGGAAATAATGTTTGTAATAAACTTAACTATGTTACACATCAACAGGCAAAAATATAGAATGTTACATAGTGTTGTGTGATGTGATTAAATTATAGTTCCTGCTGTTAACATTACCTTTTGAAACCTTGGCTCCAGTTTTGGTGGTGCTTATACAAATTAAATGGGAAAAGGGACTGTAAACTTAAGATGTATTTTAAGGACTTTATCTGTGCTTCATCACCAAACTTGTTCACATTGTTAATTTCTGTCCAGAGACCTGAAACTGTTTAAGTATGGGAACAGACCGAAATGTTTCGACCTACAAGAGACAGACGCATAGACAAGTGTATGAGCCCTTATGTCCTTAATGCCAATCAACTAGATTGACCTAGGTTAAAATTTCAAAAGGTTCATTTTCTCCCAAAGCTAAATCTTTATATTAGGAACAACTAAATATTGACTTAAGTTGTAAAAATTGAGAGTATAATATCTTTAGGGATAGTCATTATTTCTCACAACTAGTTCTCTACGAGAGATTTTGTTTCTACAATGTAGTCGGCACTTAATGGAGAGTATGGAGTAGTGCATTTTGCAGGGATTTTTATTCAGTCTTTTGAGGGGAAGAATCTCTTTTTTGCATTAAAAAATCATATAAACAATATATTTTTAAAACTTCTAGTCTTTAAACTTTCTGTTAATTCTCTTAAAATGAAATAGGTATATCAAATAGGTGATTAAATACATTTTTTAAAAACATAGAGGCTTTTTATTTGTATGTTGAATGTATAGATTCATTTCAGGAAAAGCATGAAGATAATGAAAGCAAATACATAACAATACAAGTAGGGACTTTAGAGCTTTTGTTTGAGTTAAAACATCCACTCACTTGTTTAGGAGCTATGCCTCGGAAACTTCCTGGGAATAAATATGGGAACAACTTTTCTATTAATACATCTAAATTTTCTAGTATATCCTGACATTTTCCATTCCTGCTCTGAAGTCACTTTTAGTTTTGTGTTTTCGTCAGATAGTACCACTAATTTTTGTAATTATATAACACTTAATTTAATAACTTAAATACATCCATATATATATACTTTTTCTACCCAATTACTCAACTTAAAAGATAATTTCAAAAGCAATTTAGCCTTATAATGTATTTATTTAATTCATTAATGAGAGAGAGTGCTCTCTTTAATACAGCTTTGGGTAGACAGTCTAATTCAGTCCAATTTTAATCTACATTAAAATATGCAATGCTAGACAGATTTTTCAAAATAAAAGCTATTATTTCAGAAATTATTTTAAAAGATACATAGTAAAACAATGTTTTCCTATGGTAAGCAAATAAGAATTAAGTTTGTAGGGAATATTTAGAATGATTAATACAAAGTAGTATACTTTGGCTCTGTACTCTTGATAGCCAGTTGTACTGTAATTATAAAAAAAATTGTTAAATAATATAACAGAAGTTTGTGATGTTTTAATTCCTTAGCAGTAATGGAAAATTATTAAGTTTTGGCCAGGCGCCATGGCTAACGCCTGTAATCCTAGCACTTTGGGAGGCCGAGGCAGGTGGATCACCTGAGGTCAGGCGTTCAAGACCAGCCTGGCCAACATGGTAAAAAACCCTGTCTCTACTAAAAATACAAAAAAGTAGCCAGGCATGGTGGCATGTCCCCTGTAATCTCAGCTATCCGGAAAGCTCAGGCAGGAGAATCACCAGGAGACAGAGGCTGCCGTTAGCCAAGATCGTGCCACTGCACTCCAGCCTAGGCAACAGAGCAAGACTCTATCTCAAAAAAAAAAAATTTAAGTTTTACAAAAAACTAGAAAGAGCACAGCAAAGAATATGGCTATTGAAATAACAGATAAACTTGATTTTGAAAAGGATAACAAGGCTGGTCACGGTGACTCACACCTGTAATCCTAGCACTTTGGGAGGCTGAGAAGGGAGGATCACTTGAACCCAGGAGTTCAAGACCAGCCTGGGCAACATAGTGAGACCCTATCTCTAGAAAAAATAAAAACTTAGCGAGGCATGGTGGTGCACACCTGTAGTCCCAGCTACTCTGGAGGCTGAGGTGTAGGATCACTTAAGCCTGGGAGGTCAAGGCTGCAATGAGCCATGATCATAGCACTGTACTCCAGCCTGGGCAACAGAGTGAGGCCCTCTCTCAAATACATAAAAGGCGGTGGCTCACACCTGTAATCCCAGCACTTTGGGAGGCTGAGGCGGGTGGATCACGAGGTCAGGAGACTGAGACCATCCTGGCTAACACAATGAAACCCTGTCTCTACTAAAAAATACAAAAGAATTAGCCAGGCATGGTGGCAGGTGCCTGTAGTCCCAGCCACTCAGGAGGCTGAGGCAGGAGAATGGCATGAACCCAGGAGGCGGAGGTTGCAGTGAGCTGA
This sequence comes from Rhinopithecus bieti, assembly GCF_001698545.2. Taxonomy (NCBI): domain Eukaryota; kingdom Metazoa; phylum Chordata; class Mammalia; order Primates; family Cercopithecidae; genus Rhinopithecus; species Rhinopithecus bieti. The sequence continues at coordinate 22,372 of NW_016808467.1, read as the reverse complement.
TACTGTGCCACTGCACTCCAGCCTGGGCAAGAGAGAAAGACTCCATCTCAATAAATAAATAAATAAATAACAAGACATTTACTAAGAAGAGCTAAAGTAAAGAATTAAAGGTTTCTTATACTTTTTTCCTTTTTTTGGAGGGGGGTTGTCAATTTTTAGTATATTAAGAGCTAAAGGAGAGAAGTAAAGGTTTCTTAGACTTACTTTTTTGGAGGGGGGGTATCAATTTTTAGTATATTTGGGATTAATTCCATGATAGAAGTCTTTAAAGAGAATTTTGGGGCTCAATAATTTAACAATGTCACTGTTAAAGCACTTAATCCAAATTAGCCCATCTTTAACTGTTTTGAAAAATCTATATTTATTAAAGGCAGTAGACATCTGAATATAGTAATCAAATTATCTGATTTTGGTTTAACCCTAAATACATACAACCATTCCTCCATTTCCATAAATTTGAAAAATAATAAGCCTCTCCCATTAGGATTTTCTGTTTTGTAGTAACTAGTTGGTATTTGATAGTCCACAATTAAAGTCATTGCATTAATTTTACAAATTATAGATTTAGAAATGATTCTTAAGTGATTGGTAAAATATAACTTTCTCAGTTTTTAAAAGTCTACAAAACATTTTTCTAAAAGACAGAGTATGGCTTTGTTATCCAGGCTGGAATGAAATGGTATCATCTCAGCCCACTGCAACCTCTACCACCTGAGTTCAGGCAATTTTTCTGCCTCAACCTCCTGAGTAGCTGGGACTACAGGTGCATGACACCACACCCAGCTAATTTTTGTATTTTTAGTAGAGACAGAGTTTCGCCATGTTGGCCAGGCTGGTCTTGAACTCTTAAGCTCCTGACCTCAGATAATCCACCCACCTCAGACTCCCAAAGTGCTGGGATTACAGGCGTGAGCCACGTACCCGGCCAAAAATTTTTGCTTTTAAAGTTAGTGTTATTTTGTGGTTAATCTTCTAAAGTTTTGAATTGCAAGCAGAATTTGGTTTTTTGATATTTGTATAAACTGTTGATGAGAGGCATAGCTAATTGTACATATCAATATACATTTAAAATCTGGTAACACTGGTTAAATAGCCCTTGATGACTTTTCCTGTGGCATGAGAGGGATATGCTTATAAAGATTAATTCTGATACTATCCTCTTATTAACTACAGTATGTTTTGCAAAAATCAGTCCACTTTGCAAACTAATCATTGTAAAGCAGTCAGTTTCAGAAGATACTTTTTTATCAAAAAAGATAGCAAGTTTAACATTATACCTTTCGGTTTTTGCCCAACATTTGATTGAATATAAAGTAAGAATATAAAATAATTTTAAGAAGCATATAATTTCTTTTGATAAAAGTAACAAAAAATTAATGCAGATCAAAGAGCAAGGCTTTTAAACAAGCAAAAAGAAACTTTAGCTGTTTAACTCACATCTCTAATTTAAAATGCATGAAAATTATATTCTTTGTTTTTGTTTTTGTTTTGTTTTGTTTTGGAGACAGTCTCACTCTGTCACCCAGACTGGAGGGCACGATCTCTGCTCACTGCAGCCTCCACCTCCTGCGGTCAAGCGTCAAGCAATTCTCCTTTCTCGGCCTCCCAAGTAGCTGGGATTACAGGCACCCATCACCATGCCCAGCTAATTTTTGTATTTTTAGTAAGATGGGGTTTCACCATGTTGGTCAGGCTGGTTTTGAACTCCTGACTTCAAATGATCTGTCCACGTCCACCTCCCAAAGTGCTGAGATTACAGGCGTGAGCCATGGCACCCGGCCAATGTTCTTTTATATATTCATGTTTTCTAACAAAACAGCTTTGGATTTATAATGCTGCCAGATGTCATTACAATTTTTTTTCTAAATTCAAAGGTAATTATTCCCAACAATAAAAGGGCACCTGGAATTTTCAGAACATTAAAAAACTGAAACCACTTAGAAGAAATGAAGAAACCTAAATGTCTATGGAAGTGATCAGTGTTAAGTGGGTGATGGCTCTTTCATCTTCCTTATCCCTAAGGATACTTCTAACATGTTGTTAGAATAAGTATTAAAAGAAAAAGTAGGTTTGCTGAAGGACATTACTAAATGACTTGGTGCTGCTCCCAAGTCAAAGAAACAAAGCTAATTGAAACTGTACATTTGGTTCAGTCAGGCAAGTCAAAATCCATAACAAAAAAAAATTAATAGTATGCTCTTTGCTTTGAAATCTCTAATTTATTGTCATGCCCTAAGTCACAGGATGATTATTAGGAAAATGTCATTGACACCTAAAAATTACCTATCCTGTAAAGAGACTGGTGAAATTCAACATATTTTAAATAATTTAATTGCATTATAGCATATAAACTATAAATAAAAATGATCTTTGTCTTTCTTTTATCTTGCTTTATTTATCCTCTTATCCAATTCTAGACTCTTAAATAATCAGTGTATTTTTCTCAAGTATTTGTTGTTTTTTATTATCCTTTAGATCTTTTGTTCATGGCTTTTAAAATAGTTTCACTGATAATCCAATCACTTGGATAGTTAATTTTATTTTTGTTTCCTTTTTAATACTTATTCTTCCTGTTAAGGGTTTCTTGGCTTTAAATTCGTACTGATAAGCCATGTTATTTGTGTAATTTAATAGTAGCATTCTGGAGTCTGTGTGTGTGTGTGTGTGTGTGTGTGTGTGTGTGTGTGTGTGTGTAGTATTCTGGCCTTGGAATACTTTAATTCTGGACCAAAAGAGGTCAATTTTGTGAGTATTGCCTATTAAGTAAACAACATCCCTCATTTTTAATCCAAATATCAATTTGACAGAATAACAAGGGTCAGAAATTCAGAATAGCTGTTAAACACCTTTGATTCTTTGCTGCTGTCTGGTTATGTACATGTGTCGTGCATCTTGTTTTTTTAGTTTCCTAAATTTTTTGCTTCTGGGGACTTGAGTGTTTTAAAATGTTCTTAAAATTATATGAATCTACCCAGAATGTAGATGTTAAAATGTAATTAGAGGCCCCGTGCATTGGCTCACGCCTGTAATCCTAGCAGGTGGATTGCTTGAGCTCAGGAGTTTGAGATCAGCCTGGGCAACATGGTGAAACCCCGTCTCTACTAAAAATAGAAAAAATTAGCTGGGTGTGGTGGTGCATGCCTGTAGTCCCAGCTACTCGGAGGCTGAGGCAGGAGAATCACTTGAACCCTGGCAAAACCCCATTTCTACTAAAAATACAAAAAATCAGCCAGGTGTGGTGGCGGGCGCCTGTAGTCCCAGCTACTCAGGAGGCTGAGGCAGGATAATTGCTTGAACCCAGGAGGTGGAGGTTGCAGTGAGCTGAGATCCTGCTACTGCACTCCAACCTTGGGGGACACAGCGAGACTCTGTCTCAAAAAAAAAGCCGACTATTGACTGTTAATGAACTACTACATTTTAAATCCTCTGAATCTCCTGTGAGGCACCGTTTTATGAGTGTGACTTACCCAAACAGCATTTCACCAGCTTTAAAACAACCAATTTAAA
>NW_016808467.1:11107-18525 GCF_001698545.2 Rhinopithecus bieti | reverse complement strand
AAAAAAAAAAAAAAAAAAAAAAAAAAAAAAAAAAAAAAAAAAAAAAAAATTAGAAATGGAAATCTAGGTAAAGGAAGCTTTAAAGTGTTGTATTTTTTCCCTGAAATAAACTTTTATGATTTAGTGTCTTGGAAAGAGACTCACATTAAAAGTGGTTTTTATATTTGGTAGGATAAAGCCATTGTTATTTAATATCACAGCAAATAGAAGCAATTTTTAATGAGGTTGCTGAATTGTTTAGTATTCGTAATGTGGCATCCAAGTCATCTTTTCTCTTCTCCAACCATTATTAAAATAACTTGACACTTTGGGAGGCCAAGCTGGGCAGATTACCTGAGGTCAGGAATTTGAGACCAGCCTGGCCAACACAGTGAAACCCCATCTCTACTAAAAGAAAATACAAAAATTAGCCGAGCATGGTGACGTGCACCTGTAATCCCAGCTACTCTGGAGGCTGAGGCAGGAGAATAGCTTGAACCCGGGAGGCGGAGGTTGTGGTGAGCCAAGATCGCGCCACTGCACTCCAGCCTGGGCAACAGAGCAAGACTCCATCTCAAGGAAAAAATAAAAAATAAAATAATTTATGTATGTAATGACTGGCTCTAGTCATTATGGAAAATAACTTTTGGCAGTTTAGTTCCTACTTGTTAACAATTCCTCTTTTTAAGAGAGGTACTACATTTGATTTCTCCATTTCCCAGTTTGTTTTCAATACAAACAGCAACCATTGAAATGCAGAAAATTGTTATCAAGTGATGTTTCTATAAAAATAATTGAGATTCACCTGTAATAGACCCTTTAGCTTTAATGAGCAGACATGAGAATGGTTTATGATCTTAAGCTGGTAACATTCTAGAAATATATATCTGTCATACAATTTTAGTTCACAAACATATCCATAAGAATGTTTACACATGGCAGTATCAAAGCATATAAAATATTTTCTATGTATGTAAATTGCATCTTTATGCTAGTGAACAAAGTAGCAATAAATGTAGTTCATTTTTGGATGGCAGTACACATTGTTAACAATCGTGTAATTATAATAAATATGTCTACCTACTCCTTGAACCATGAATTTAGCACACCTGAGGTTTAATTTTCACCTATTGAACTGTATTGATTTGATGATGGTCTGTGGACAGATCATCAAGTTCATTTACAAAAATTTACTTGGCAATGAGGGTTTTTAAGTAACCTGGCAAAATTTTCAAACCTTCAGATACTATTGATTCTGAAAACTAAAATAGTACTTTGCTAATGTTGGAAGTGTTGTTAGAGAAGAACCCAGGAATAAATGAATTTGAAGACTTTAGAAATTCTCAACAGGCAAAGGGAAGCTTCCTGCCCCAGTGATTCTGATAATAGCTCCTCAGTTTTGAGGATTGCTGTTCCTGATAAAAATGTGTCAAATAGCTTAGCATGCTGGGATAAGAAAATGGCTGAGGTCCCCTGGTCTAGACTGGAGCATTTGGTGCTTAATTTTTTTGTGGTTGGACAACTTGGGAAATTTGAAGGATTTGGATCCTCAAACCAGAAAAGTGTTTATACGCCTATGCACTTTAAACTTTCCAATGAAATGCAAATAAAGTCTAGAAGGCTGAGTGACTGGCAGTTCATTCCTATTTCACTAACTCCTGAATTTGGAAGAAAAAGAGTTTTGCTTTAAATCAAAAACCTGTTCCTAGTGATTAATGAGGTTAAGAGATGGTAACCTTTCAGAGGTGAAGAAGGAATGTCTGTAAGTACCCAATACTGTATCCACAAAATTTTACCATTTTAAAAGGTAAGGAAATAGGTTCAAGACAGTTCAGACATCCTGCAGTTGCCAGAAGGCAGTATGAAGCCAGTTGTGTCCAGCTGTGGTGATAAAGCAGTAAAAACCTGAAAGTATTTGTGTATTAGGCAAAAATCAGGTTAAATTTAGGTAAATAGGGAAGAAACAATGTGTAATAAAATGAACCCTGTTAAAGGCAACAGAGAAGCAAAGAAATCACTAACAAATCCAAATATCTAAGTAGTTACAATAAGTACCATAAACTTGCCAGTTTAAAGACCACATGTGGGCCGGGTGTGGGGTGCGGTGGCTCACGCCTGTAATCCCAGCACTTTGGGAGGCCAAGGCGGGCAGATCACAAAGTCAGAAGTTCAAGACCAACCTGGCCAATATGGTGAAACCCCGTCTCTACTAAAAAATACAAAAAAAACTTAGCCGGGTGTGGTGGCGTGAGCCTGTAGTCCCAGCTACCCGAGAGGCTGAGGCAGGAGAATCCCCCCATCCAAAAAAAAAAAAAAAAAAAAAAAAAAAAAAAACACATATGGTTTACAGACACTTCTTAAACATAATGATGTAATAGTTGAAAATAGGTGGGAAAAGATATACTAAAAATCCACCAAAAGAGAAGTGTGACAATCAGATAAAATTGATTTTGCTTTGGAATTACCTTAAAATTAATTTTAAGGTAAAATAATAAAGGGAGTGTTGGAATAAAGAGTAAGGTTTTAACAATGATAAATGGAGCAATTCACCAGGATTATAACTCTGAAACAGCCTCAATATATATGAAGCAGTTCACAATGAGAAGCTGAAACCCATAAGAATAGTAATAGGCCATGTGCAGTGGCTCATGTCTGTAATCCCAGCACTTTGGAAGGCTGAAGCAGGCACATCATTTGAGCCCAGGAGTTTGAGACCAGCTGGGCAACATGGTGAAACCCTGTCATAAAAAAATTTTAAAAGCCGGGCATGGTGAATAAATACGTAAAAGAATAGAGCAAAATTTAAAAGCTGGATCTTTTAAGTAATATATAATAAACCATCACTGGACTATTAGGTAAAACTTTTCCAGGTACACATGGAGTAACCTATTTACAAAAATTCATTATAGTAGACACAAAGCAAAACTTAATACTGAAGATCATAATAGTTTTTCAGACAAGAGAAATCACTTTATGAGATAAGATTAGAAATCACCTATGAAATACAGTATGGGGACTATAGTTAACAGCATACGCATATATTTCAAAGTAACTAGAACAGAGAACTGGTCATGTTCTCAACACAGAAATGATAAATACTTGAGGTGACGGATACCCTAAATATCCTGACTTTATCATTACACATTCTATGCATGTAACAAAATACCACATATACTCCACTAATATGTATAAATACCAGTTTTGAAATGTTTTTAATTTTAAAAAATTATGTAGATACTCCAAGACACGCCAAATGTCCATATGCTTGGATTGAAAGAATTAACTTTTAGGCCAGGCGCGGTGGCTCAAGCCTGTAATCCCAGCACTTTGGGAGGCCGAGACGGGCGGATCGCGAGGTCAGGAGATCGAGACCATCCTGGCTAACACAGTGAAACCCTGTCTCTACTAAAAACTACAAAAAAATAGCCGGGCGAGGTGGCGGGCACCTGTGGTCCCAGCTGCTCGGGAGGCTGAGGCAGGAGAATGGCGTAAACCCGGGAGGCGGAGCTTGCAGTGAGCTGAGATCCGGTCACTACACTCCAGCCTGGGCGACAGAGTGGGACTCCGTCTCAAAGAAAAAAAAAAAAAAAGAATTAACTTTTAGAAATGTCAAATCATGTTGAAAATTAGAAGATACTTCAAATGACAGTGAATATTAAGTTACTTTAGCAACCGTACCCCTTAAACTCCAACTTCTTTTAATATACTCCATTTTCCCATTGCATCTATCCCTATATATGTATGTGTGCATGTATGTATACATGTTAACTGTAAAATGTATCTTCCCACTCCATAAGGGCAGCGATTTTTATCTTTCCCATACAACTACAAGGATGCCTGGCACATAGTAAGAGATCAACAATTTTTAAATAAATGGAAGCTGCATCTAAGACTTGGTAGCATGCAACTAAAGTGTTACTTTATATGCTTTAATGCATATACTGAAAATGATGATTTAATGACATACTCATCCGAGTAGAGATAGACAACAAAATAAGCCAAAAGAACTTGGAGGGAATTAATGGCATAAAATGATAATGGAATTTTCCCAAGATGGTGTGCCTCAGCCACTTGGAAATAGCAAAATAATGCATAAAGATCCACTCTGTGAGCTAAAAAAAAAAAAAAAAAAAAGACACACACACACACGGAAATTCACGGGAATAGCAAAAGACACCCCAGATCCTGAGGAGGAGAAGGTGGACAAGTGGCCCCCATGATAGTCTCTGGCTGATAAAAGTGAGTGACACTCCAGTACATAAGAGGGGTAGAAAGCCAGTTTCCGTGACTCACCTTTCCACTAGGGATCCGAGCAATCCAGGCCAAGGGAGAATAACTTGTTTCTCTCAAACCCTGGGAGATAACCTGGGGAAAGGCTAAAAGACAGACACCAGGAAAAGCTGCAGCCAATGTGCCGGACTTGGAACTGAGATGAGGACGCAATCTTTAACCCGGACTTATACAAAGTCAGTCACTGCCCACCTGGCAGCAAGGGCCATTGCAGGCGTTTTAGTCTCTGTCTGGGGATTGGAGCACATGCTCTGAGCAGGAAATGGTCCACATGGCCAGAATTGAGCAGCCAGTATGGAGAGTGCCCCAACACTAGTCGTTGGAAGTGGGCTCCCTACCACTGCAGGACTAGAGGACTGGAGCGGCAGGAGAGTTGCTGATGCTGAGGTTTATCCTGGGTGGCAAGACTTGAAACCAGAGACAGCCTTGCAAGCTAGAACCAGTCTGCATGTGTCTGGGTACCCTATCCTGCTCCCTTGGTCAGTCGGAAGAGTGCCCCACTAGTTACAAGGAGTGGGAGGTGGACCCCACTCTGTCTTGCCTGGATTGGGAGCAATGGGTCAAATTGCTCTTTCCTTGCAAAGACATCAGTGTCAGGGGTGCATTCTCTGCAGTACACTCATAGTCCCACTCATTCAGAGTAACTTTAGCGGCCCAAGTCACATTTCCCTTCCTGTGCAAAGATCTTGGTACAGTGGCACTCTCTCCAAACCCAGGCATATTCCCAGGCATTTGGAGCACCCACGTTCCTGGATTAGCAGCCTGAGCTGCTCCTCCCTTTTCCTGGAAAGACCTTATTGCACCAGCAGTACCTCCACTCCTTGCCAGGGTACATTTTCAGTCATTCAGAGTACACAGCAGCCTGGATTAGGAGACAGAGTTGCTCCTCCCTTACTGTGTAGAGAACTTGGTGCAGCAGGGCCCTCTTCGCCCCCACACCCAGGCATATCTTCAGGAATTTGGAGGACTGGATCATCTGGATTAGCAGCCTGAGCTGCCCATCCCTTTCCCTGCAAAGACTTTGTTATAGCAGCAGTTGTTATATGTGTCACCAGTGGACACATTTCCAGGTCACTGGGCATCTGCTCACCTAGATTAGGAGCCTGAGGTGCCCCTTCCTTCCTGTGCACAGATCTTGATACAGTGGTGCACTCTCTGCTCCATGTCCAGATGTAACTCCAGGCTTTCAGTGCACCTGCCCCCTGGAATAAGAGTTTAAGCCACCTTCCCATTCCACACACAAAGAACTTGGTGCAACAGCACTCCCCTCTGCTCCACTCCCAAATGTAACTCCAAGCATTTGGCACACCTACTCCCATGGATTAGAAGTCTGAGTCACCCCTGCTTTGCCTCTTGTGGTAGCAGTTTCTCTGCTCCTGCCCTGGGCTTATCTATACCTGATTTTGTTACCAGTGGAAGGTATCTGAGTTACTGGCAACAAATCCATACAGGTCTGCAGCAACTTCAATTCTTGCATCCTCAAAAGAAAGAATTTGACTGAGGGGCATAAAGCCGAAAAAGAGACCAAGGCAAGTTCCAGAGCAGGAGTAGAAGTTTATTTAGAAAGGCTTTAGAAGAGGAAAGAAAGGAAAGTTCACTTGGAAGAGACCTAAGCTGGCACCTGAAGGTCGTGACATTTAACTGTGATCCTACTTTATAGGCTCACCTTTTTCCCATGACTCTTCCCTTAGGATGGGCTGCTTGCATGCACAGTGCCCTCCTTTTGCTTGGGAGGTGAACACATGCAGTGTGTTTAGGAAGTTGTATGTATGCCCATCTGAGGCTTTCTTCCTTTTTCCAGTGGAGTGCCCCTGAACATCCTACTCTGCCATTTTATCTCTTAATATGCATGCCCAGGAAGTTGCCTCTCCCCGGCATCTGCATTCAGTGAACACTTTAGTGCAACAGGTGTGGACCATCAAGACATGGCCTCTCCCTGGCACCAACTGCCAATGTATCACTTTTACATAGGCAATGCAATAACTGCTGAACCATCACCCAGCATTCCTAGTGGGTTTGCAGGAGATCCCTTTCCTGCCCCACTCATGCTTGTTTAACTACCTGTAACTGCTTGAGGCACACCTGCTTCCCCGAATTAGGAAGTTGAGCTACCCCTCCCATCCCCTGCAATGTCTTTGTTGCAGCAGCAGTTTCTCAGCTCCTTGCTGGGACATATTTCTAGGCATTTGGCTCACCCACTCACCTGGATTAGGAGCCTGAGCCATCCCACCCCTTCAGGTCCACAGATCTTAGTTGCAGTCATGCTCTATCCACTCAATGCTTGGTCATATCTTCAGGCATTTGGAGCACCCACTCCTAGATTAGGAGGTTAGACTGCCCCTTTCCCATGCAGAGAACTTGGGTCCGTGGAGATCCACCCACTGGAAACCCCCACCCACTTGGAGCTGGTGCCTGTTGCTGCCATTGGAGAACCTGTAGGCAGGTCTGCCCAGTCTGATCCCACCCATCTTTGCCCTTTTCCAGGTCTTATCAGGTAGCTCAGACCACTGTACATTCCATAGCCCATGCCTGAGGCAACAGAGGGTTTCTCCCAGTAAAGAAGGATCAAGTATATACCCATCTGCATCAGCCACAACTGACTCTTACCATAAGCATCACCTACTGGCCTGGAGGTTAAATGGAACAACACAATAGGAAATCTGCTGACACAAGCATGCAACTCTGGAGAATAAGATAGGTTTCCTAACACCTCCTCCACCCCAGCCACACAGGAGCCAATGAGCATGCTCATATACCCAGTACCCTGCTGCTACAGTGTTTGGAAAAGCCACCATATAAAAATTATCTATAACCAGGCAACTTAGACTCTGCCACCAAAATTACCCAAAACCAAAACCAAAGCACCCTACACAAAATACATTATAGACATCCCTTAAAGGGAGAAACAAATGAAATGAAAGCAAGTTAAAAATATATATATAAGGAGAGATACCTTCTCCAGTGAGAAAAAACAAGACAACACTGAAAGTAATTAAAAAAAAAAAAAAAAAAAAAAAACCGATACAACACCCTCAAAGGATTATGCTAACTCTCCAGCAACAGATCCCAACCAAAACGAACTCTTTGAAATACTAGATAAAGAACTCAAAGTACTCCAGGCTGGGTGACAGAGCAAGACTCTGTATCAA
>NW_016808467.1:0-8120 GCF_001698545.2 Rhinopithecus bieti | reverse complement strand
TATGTTTATTGCGGCACTATTCACAATAGCAAAGACTTGGAATCAACCCAAATGTCCATCTGTGACAGACTGGATTAAGAAAATGTGGCACATATACACCATGGAATACTATGCAGCCATAAAAAAGGATGAGTTTGCGTCCTTTGTAGGGACATGGATGCAGCTGGAAACCATCATTCTTAGCAAACTATCACAAGAACAGAAAACCAAACACCGCATGTTCTCACTCATAGGTGGGAACTGAACAATGACATCACTTGGAGTCGGGAAGGGGAACATCACACACCGGGGCCTATCATGGGGAGGGGGGAGGGGGGAGGGATTGCATTGGGAGTTATACCTGATATAAATGACGAATTGATGGGTGCTGACGAGTTGATGGGTGCAGCACACCAACAGGGCACAAGTATACATATGTAACAAACCTGCACGTTATGCACATGTACCCTAGAACTTAAAGTATAATAAACAATAAATAAATAAATAAATAAAAAATAAGGTCTTAAAGAAATATGAGTCATAGATATTCCAGAAAAAAAAAAAAAGTACAAAGTATGGAAAAGCTATTTGAGAAAATAATTCAAGAAAACTTCCCTAGCCATGGGAGACATTTTGATATCCAGATATAAGACACTCAGAGAACTCCTGGAAGATACATTGCAAGAAGAACTTCACCAAGGCATACGGTCATCAGACTATCCAAAGTCAACAGGAAGGAAAAAATTCTAAGACTGGCAAGAGAGAAAAGACTAACCACCTATAAAGAAAATTCCATCATACTGATAGCAGATTTCTCAGCAGAAACCCTGCAAGCTAGAAGAGATTGGGGGCCTATTTTTAGCCTCCTTAAAGAAAAAAAAATGCTAGCCAAGTATTTTATATCCTACCAAACCAAGTGAAGGAGAAATAGTCTTTCCCAGACAAACAAATGCAAAGGAAATTTGTCATCAGTAGACCAGTCCTGCAAAAAATGCTCAAAGGAGTTCTAAACATGGAAACAAAAGGGCAATATGCACCACCACAAAAGAACACATAAGTACAAAACTCACAGATCCTATAAAGCAGTTACATAATTGAAACTCCATGGCAACTAGCTAACAATGCTATGACAGGAAAAAAACCTCACATATCAATATTAACTTTGAATGTAAATGGACTAAATGTTCCACTGAAAAATGCCAAAACAAGCAGAAGTAGCCATTCTCATATTAGAAAAAACAGACTTTAATTCAACAAAAGCAAAAAAAAAAAAAAAAAAAAAAGACAAAGAAGGGCACTATATAATGCTAAAGTGTTCAAAACAACAAGAAGATTTAACCTAATTAAACAATTATGCATACAATACAGGAGCACCCAGCCTCATCAAGCAAATACTACTTGAACTAAGAAAACAAATTGATAGAAATACAATAATAATGGGGGACTTCATCTCACTGACATCACTAGACAGATCATCAAGGCAGAAAATCAACAAAGAATCTCTGGACTTAAACTGGATGGAGACCTAATGGACCTAAGGACCTAATAGACATTTACAGAACATTCCATCCAACAACAGCAGAATACACACACACACACACACACACACACACACACACACATACTGAGCTGCACATGGAACATTTTCCAAAACTGACCATGTGCTTGGCCTTAAAGCAAGTCTCAGAAAAACAAACAAACAAAAAAAAACAGAGATCAAGTATCTTCTTGGACCGCAGTGGAATAAAACTAGAAATCAATACCAGCCTGGGCATGGCGGCTCATGCCTGTAATCCCAGCACTTTTGGAGGCCAAAGCAGGGGATAACCTGAGGTCAGGAGTTCAAGACCAGCCTGGCCAACATGGTGAAACTCCATCTCTACTAAAATACCAAAATTAGCCCAGTGCAGTCGGAGGCGCCTATAATCCCAGCTACTCGGGAGGTTGAGGCAGAAGAATTGCTTGAACCCAGGAGGTGGAAGTTGCAGTGAACTGGGATCGTGCCATTGCACTCCAGCCTGGGTGACAACAGCAAGACTCTTGAAAAAAAGAAAAGAAAAGAAAAGAAGAAGAGAGGGAGAGGAAGAGGGAGAAGAGGGAGAAGAGGGGAAGAGGGAAAGTAACTAAAATAGCATGGTACTGGTACAAAATAGATACATAGATCAATGGAACAGAATAGAGGACCCAGAAACAAAGCCACATACCTATAACCAATTGATCTTTGACACAGTCGACACAAATTAATTATGGAGAAAGGACACCCTATTCAATAAATGGTGCTGGGAAAAATGGCTTGCCATGTGCAGAAGAATGAAACTGGACCCCTATTTCTCACCATATATAAAAATTAAGATGGACTGAAGACTTAAATATGACACCTGAAACTAAAAAAAAAAAAAAAACTTTTGTTTTCTTTTGGGGTTTTCTGTTTTTTCGTTTTGTTTTGTCTTTTGAAAATGGAGTTTTCCTTTTGTGGCCCAAGCTTGAGTGCAATGGTGCGATCTCGACTAACTTCAATCTCCCCCTCCTGAGTTCAAGCAATTCTCCTGCCTCAGCCTCCTGAGTAGCTGGGATTACAGGCACACGCCACTATGCCAGGCTAATTTTTTGTATTTTTAGTAGGAATGGGGTTTCACCATGTTGGCCAGGCTGGTCTTGAACTCCCGACCTCAGGTCATCCACCTGCCTTAGCCTCCCCAAGTGCTGAGATTATAAGTGCTAGCCACCACACTCAACTAAAAAATTCTTAGAAGAAAATCTAAGAGAAAAACATTGGCCTAAACATTCTGGACATTAGCCTAGGAAAAGAATTTATGATGAAGACCCAAAAGCAAATGCAACAAAATTTTTAAAAATAGACAAATGAGATTTAATTAAACAAAAGAGCTCCTGCACAGGAAAAGAAATAATCAACAGAGTAGACAGACAACCTACAAAATGGGAGAAAATAATTGTATTATGCCTCCAGCAAAAGACTAATATTCAGAATGTGTAAGGAACTTAAATCAACAAGAAAAAAATACCCTTAAAAAGTGGGCAAAGGACATGAGCAGACATTTCTCAAAAATGACATACAAGTAACCAACAAACATAAAAAATGCTCAACATCACTAGTCATCAGAGAAATACAAATTAAAACCACAATGAGATACTATCTCATATCAGTCAGAATGGCTATTATTAAAAAGTCAAACATAACAGATGTTGGAGAGGATGCAGAGAAAAGGAAAGGCTTATACACTATTGATGGGCATAAAATAGTTTAACCTCTATGGAAAATAGCATGGAGATTTCTCAAAGAACTAAAAATAGAACTACCCTTCAATCTAGCAACCCCACTGCCGGGTATCTACCCAAAGGAAAGGAAATCATTGTATAAAAAAAAGACACCTGGCTGGGCACGGTGGCTCAAGCCTGTAATCCCAGCACTTTGGGAGGCCGAGACGGGTGGATCACGAGGTCAGGAGATCGAGACCATCCTGGCTAACACGGTGAAACCCTGTCTCTACTAAAATACAAAAAACTAGCCGGGCAAGGTGGCGGGCGCCTGTAGTCCCAGCTACTCCAGAGGCTGAGGCAAGAGAATGGCGTAAACCTGGGAGGTGGAGCTTGCAGTGAGCTGAGATCCGGCCACTGCACTCCCGCCTGGGCGACAGAGCGAAACTCCGTCTCAAAAAAAAAAAAAAAAAAAGACACCTGTACTCACATGTTCACCGTGGCACTATTCACAATAGCAAAGTCATAGAACTAACCTAAGTGTCAATCAATGATCAACTGGATAAGTAAAATGTGGTATATATAAACCATGGAATACTATGCAGCCATAACAAAGAATTAAATCAAGTCCTTTGAAGCAACATAGATGAAGCTGGAAGCCATTATCTTAAGTGAACTAATGGAGAAACAGAAAAGCAAATAACACATTTTCTCACTTATAAGTGGGAGCTAAACATATGGACATAAGGATGTAAATAATAGACACTAGGGACTCCAGAAGGGCAGAAGGTGGGAGATGGGGAGGACTGAAAAATAACCTATTGATACAGGAGCTAAAAATGAGTTATTTAGGCAGTTAGTAAGGGTAGAAGAGATCTCAGTGGAATTTTCTTTTAATCAAAAGCAGCCCCAAATCATTTCTTTTCTAACAAAAGTAGCCTTTTGAAAAGTCAAGCTGCAAGCATAGATAAGCAAGAAAAGCTTGCATAAGTGAATGCCTGCAGCTGTGCCAATAGAAAAGGGATAACTGAAAGTCAGATATATTCAACATGGAGGTTTTCTCCTCCTTTTTCTTTGTTGCCACGTGTGCAAGTGTCATGGCACCAGCCAGGTAGAGACCCCATCTGCATAGTAAAAGATTAGGGTGGGAAGGCCAGCCGCCTCACATGTTATATAAATAGCACATCTGGTCCAACCAATTCTCTGGACCCTATGTAAATCAAATACTGCCTCCTGAAGCTCGTCTATAAAACCAACCACATCTTGCCCCAAACTCAGAAACCCACTTGGGCCCCCTCCCTCTGCATGAGGAAGTTGTCTCTTCTTTCTTTCACATATTAAACTTTCCACTGTTAAAGTACTTTGTGTGTGTCTGCATCTTCAATTTCCTTAGCACAAAACAAGGAACTTCAGGTATTTCCCCAGATAAACAATGCCACTTCACTATCAGGTACAATGTTCACTATTTAAGTAATGGGTATAACTAGAAGCCCAATGCCCACCAGTAAGAAGTATACCCATGTAACAGACATCTAGATGTACCCCCTAAATCTAAAAAAAAAGAAAAAAAATTCAGACAGGGCTTAACTCCATTGCTCAGGTTGGAGTGTAGTGGTGCGATCTTGACTCACTGCAGCCTCAACCTCCTAAGCTCAAGTGATCCTCCAACCTTAGCCTCCCAGGTAGCTGGGACTACAGGCATGTGCCACCATGCCTGGCTAATTTTTTGTATTTTTAGTAGAGACAGGGTTTCACCATATTGCTCACACTGGTCTCAAATGTCTGGGCTCAAGCAATCTACTTGCCTCGGCCTCCCAGAGTGCTGAGATTACAGGTGTGGGCCACTGCATCTGGCCATAAAATAAAATTTAAAAAAAGAAAAAAATAATAATATATATTTTAAAAAACAGACAAGCCTCTGGCAAATTTGATCAAGGTAAGTATACATATAAGCATTAAATAAATTGATTTTGAGTTTAAAATCTACCTATTAAAAATATACCATTCCCTGATAGTTTTACGAACAAATATTCTAGGAATAAATAAGTCCTTTTGAACTTAAATGCTATAGAAACTTGGAAAAGAATACTTCCTAACTCCTCATATAAAGCCAGTTTCATTGTATACCCTTGATATCAAACCAGAAAAGTTTGGTATAAAGAACAAAAGTACTTTTCTAAACTTGCTCATGAACATAGATACAATAAATTATAAATTTTCTAAATTCTAGCAAACCGAATTCATAAATATATAAAAAGTATACTATGAAATTGGTGGTATCCCAAGAATGCAAGGATGGTTTAATGTTAGAAAATCTACATCATTCCCCATGTCAACAGACTAAGGAAGGAAAACATATATGATTATAATAACAAATACTGAAAAACTATTTAATCAAAATCACTCTTTCATAATTTTAAAATAGTTTTATACCACTTGTTAGTCTAAGCCACCACCATCTCTCACTTACATGATTATTACAATGTACTAACTGGCCTTCTTCACATCTATTCCCAATATGGAATTCAAATTTGATCTTTTGAAAACTTGCATCAGATACATGCTGCTTTTCTGGTTAGAACACTCCATGGTTTTCCACAGCACTCAAAATAAAATCCAAAGTCTTTACCATAACCTGTAAGATCTACATGATTTGTACCACTAACTCTTTGACCTCATCTTTTACTTCTTTCCTCCTTGATGACAAAGTCCCAATACAATGGTCATCTTTTGTTTTAACAGAGTTGTAGGGCCAGGCATGGTGGCTCACACCTGTAATCCCAGCAATTTAAGAAGCCAAGGCAGGCGGATCAAAAGGTCAGGAGATCGAGACCATCCTGGCTAACACGATGAAACCCCGTCTATACTAAAATTACAAAAAATTAGCCAGGCATGGTGGCAGGCACCTGTAATCCCAGCTACTCAGGAGGCTGAGGCAGGAAAATCGCTTGAACTTGGGAGGCGGAGGTTGCAGTGAGCTGAGATCACGCCGCCGCACTCCAGTCTGGCCAACGGAGCAAGACACCATCTCAACAACAACAAAAAAGAGAGTTGTAAAACTATTGAAAAGGAGAAAAAGACCATTTCTCCTCTACAGAGCAATAAGACTAGTTAATGGCTTATTTTCAATGTAAATGATGAACTCCAAGAGACAAAGGAATGAAATGTCTACTACTTCAAGTAGTGAAGAAAAAGGGAAAATATCTATTAACCTAGAACTCTATACTCAGTGAAAATGCCCTTCAAAAATGAAGACAATATACTCTCTCATATAAAACTCTTTGGTTCTACCAAATATGCACCAAAATAATACTAATAGGGAATTCTTCAGAAAGAAGAAAATGCAAGAAAAAGACTATACCAGAAAACACAAATAAGTATGAGAGTAAATCTAAATGAATATTAAACATATTAGTTATTGATCACAATATGAGAACTATAATTCATAACAAATAATGTTCTAAAAAGTACCTACCCAAAACCAGGTCCTGAGTTGAAAAGCACATTTTATCTCAGATGGTTGTCTTCTTAGCAGCAACAAAAATAAAATGCTACTAAACTAGTTTGAGACAGCTGCCATATGTTTACATACTTATAGACATATATCCACACACAGACATATATCCACACAGGTGTGTGTATATTTGTATACATAAGCCTGTTAAAATTTAATTCCATATGTATCACAGTTATGATGCTATCTCCCACTATAGATGCTTTTTTAAAAAATCATGTTCTTGAATTTCTAATACTTTTATGTATTTAACCACTACAGTTTTTGGTTCAAAGTATTACCAAATGGAACCTGGGCCTGTCTACCCAGCACTGCAAAGCCCAACTCTGACATCAGGGCTGCAGTGAGAGAAAGGCATTTGGCCAAGCAGAGTGGCTCACGCCTGTAATCCCAGCACTTTGGGAGGCTGAGGCAGGCAGATCACCTGAAGTCAGGAGTTCGAGACAAGCCTGTCCAACACGGTGAAACCCCATCTCTGCTGAAACTACAAAAATTAGCCAGGCACGGTGGTGCATGCATGTAATCCCAGTTACTTGGGAGGCTGAGACAGAAGAATCACTTGAACCCGGGAGGCAAAGTGTGCACTGAGCCAAGATAGAGCCACAGCACTCCAGCCTGGGCAACAGAGAGAGACCCCGTCACAAAAAAAAAAAAAGAAAAAGAAAAAGAAATTTTTTTTTATCTGCAGAGCTCCAAGCAAGGAGAATTAGGTAGCTCATGGTAAGACCTAAATTCCCCAATGGCTTACAAGTAAGGGTTTTTAAAGGTAGAGAGATAGAGGTGACACGCAAAGTCATAAATCCATACGTGGAGGTTATACATTGGTTTGACCTAAAGAGGCTGAATTGTCCGGAGCCATGAGGTCCGGAATTAGCCGACCTCTGTTGCTTGATCTCCGCAAAGCGGAGACAAGATGGCACATTTCCGGGTTCTTCATTACAAACTTTTCCCGCGCGTGCCTAAACTATTCCCGCGCGCGCCTAAATTGTTACCGCGCGCGCGCAAACTTTTTCACGCCCAGGAAGATATGCAGCCTACAGCGCAGGTGCAATCCCGTGCCTGGGAAAATTACCAATTTTTAAATTACCAATACAAGCGCATGCGTGATTGTAATTTGAGAAAACCCGGCCCCCCGTTACTGCCCAGGCCCAACCTCTTCCCCTGCCAGCCTATATAAGGCATTGCACCGCCACCATTAAACGAGACTTGATCAGACTATTTGTCTTGTCTCCATTTCTCGTGTTTTCTTGTCTCCTCCATTCCCACTCCCCCTTCCAGGGTCTGTTCGACTGTCCTGCAGGTCGGGACACCTGGCGCCCAAACAGGGACCTGGACACAGGGGAAGAAATGAGGAAGAAGGCACTAAAGTCGGCCGAAAGTAAAAGTGGAAGAAATTCCTCCGGACGTCGCG
>NW_016808466.1:34845-39578 GCF_001698545.2 Rhinopithecus bieti | reverse complement strand
GTATTTGATTTCATTGGATTTTTCTCTACTGTTTTGATTTTTATTGTTGTCTCACATTTCATTTACGTCTGCTCTGATCTTAATTATTTCCTTTCCTCTGCTTATGGTGAGTTTAATTTACTCTCCTTTTTCTAGTTTCTTAAAGTGAAAACTGAGGTCACTGACTTAAGACCTTTCTCCTTTTTTTTTTGAGACAGAGTTTCATTCTTTTTGTCCAGGCTGGATTGCAATGGCGCGATCTCAGCTCACTGCAACCTCCACCTCCCAGGTTCAAGCAATTCTCCTGCCTCAGCCTCCCAAGTAGCTGGGATTACAGGCACCCACCACCAGCCTGGCTAATTTTTTTGTATTTTTAGTAAAGATGGAGTTTCACCATGTTGGCCAGCCTGGTCTTGAACTTGTGACCTCAGGTGATCCACCCCTCCCCCCCCGTCAGCCTCCCAAAGTGCTGGGATTACAGGTGTGAGCCACCACGCCCGGCCTCTCCTTTTCTAACATAAGCATTTAGTGCTATAAATTCCCCCCAAGCACTGCTTTAGTAGCACTCTACGAATTCTGTTATACTGTATTTTCATTTTTATTCATTTCAAAATACTTGCTAATTTCCCTTCTGATACCTTTTTGGGCCCATATGTTATTAAGAAATGTGTTGTTTAGTTTCCAACATGTGGGGGATTTTCAAGAGAACTTTTTGTTATTGATTCTAATTTAATTCCCTAGTTGTCAAACAGCCTACTCTGTATGGTTTCAATCCTTTTAAATTATTCAATCGTTATTTTCCGACACAGTCTATGCACTATGGTAAATGTTCCATGGACACTTGGAAAAAAACATGTTACTCTACTTTTGTTGGGTAGAGTCTTCTGTAAATACCAATTATATCAAGTTGCTTGATAGTACTGTTCAACTTTTGTTTTTCCCCCCACTGGCTGGGCTTTTTTTTTTTTTTTTTTTAAGTGCCAGGATACATGTGCAAAACGTGCAGGTGTGTTACATAGGTATACATGTGTCATGGTGGTTTGCTTCACCTACTGACCTGTCCTCTATGTTCCCTCCCCTCGCCCCACCACCCCCAAGCAGGCCCTGGTGTGTGTTGTTCCCCACCCTGTGTCCATGTGTTCTCATTGTTCAACTCCCACTTATGAGTGAGAACATGCAGTGTTTGGTTTTCTGTTCCTGTGTTAGTTTGCTGAGGATGATGGCTTCCAACTTCATTCATGTTCCTGCAAATGACATGAACTCATCCTTTTGTTTTGTTGTTGTTGTTGTTGTTGTTGTTTGTTTGTTTGTGTTGAGACAGAGTCTTGCTCTGTTGCCTAGGCCGGAGTGCAGTGGTGCAATCTCGGCTCACTGCAACCTCCAACTCTCGTGTTCAAGCAATTCCCCTGCCTCAGCCTCCCGAACAGCTAGGACTACAGGCACCCGCCACCACACTCAGCTAATTTTTTGTATTTTTAGTAGAGATGGGGTTTCACTGTGTTGGCCAGGCTGGTCTCAAACTCCTGACCTTGTGATCCACCCACCTCAGCCTCCCAAAGTGCTGGGATTACAGGCATGAGCCACCGCGCCCGGCCTGAACTCATCCTTTTTATGGCTGCATGTTCAACTTTTCTATATCTTGCAATTTTCTACCTACTTGTAGCAATAATTGAGGAAGAAGTATTGAGATTTCTAACTATAATTGTTATTTATCCTTGCTGCTTCTTCAGTTTTGCCTCATACATTTTGGAGTTCTGTTCTTAGGTGCATAAACACTTAGAATTATTATTTCCACTCAATGAATTGACCTTTTTGTCATTATGAAACAACTTCCTTTATCTGTGACAATAATCTTTGCTTTTGAATTTACTTTGATATTTATGTAACCACTCCAGCTTTCATTTAACTAGTGTTACCACAGTATATACTTTTCCATCCTTTCACTTTTCCCCAGCTCTGTTGAGGTATAATTGACAAATAAAAATTATATATATTTAAAGTGTACAATGTGATGTTTTGATATACATTGTGAACTGATTACCACAATCAAGCTAATTAACATATCCATCATTTCACATAGCTACTTCTTCTTGTGTGTGGTGAAAATACCTAAGATCTATTCTATTGGTAAATCTCAAGTATAGAATACCTTATTATGAACTATAACCATGCCAACCTAAAATAACAATGGAGAGAGATTCTGCAAAGATAATGGGTTTATTCA
This sequence comes from Rhinopithecus bieti, assembly GCF_001698545.2. NCBI lineage: Eukaryota > Metazoa > Chordata > Mammalia > Primates > Cercopithecidae > Rhinopithecus > Rhinopithecus bieti. The sequence continues at coordinate 37,375 of NW_016808466.1, read as the reverse complement.
GGAATTAGCAGGATTATCATCCAAGACATGTGCTATGATGGATCATAGGCACATCCAGGGAGGCTGAGGCAAGGTGAAACTTATAAAGGCAAAATGAAGACTGTTACAGAAATTATTTTGAAACAATTATTCTTGGCTACAATAATTAATAACAAGGGTGGCATCAGTCAAAGGCTGAATAGGCAGTTGCTGAGCAGACATCCTTGTCTTTTTTTTTTTTTTTGAGACAGGGTCTCACTCTGTCACCCAAGCTGGAGTGCAGTGGTGCAATGGTGGCTCAGTGCAGCCTCCACTTCCCTGGCTCAATTGATCCTCCCACCTTAGCCTCCCGAGTATCTGGGACTACAGTTGTGCACCACTACACCTGGCTAATTTTTGTATTTTTTGTAGAGATGGGATTTCTCCATGTTGCCCAGGCTGGTCTTGAACTCCTGAGCTCAAGTAATCCGCCTGTCCCGGCCTCCCAAAGTGCTGGTATGACAGGTGTGAGCCACTGCACCCAGCCTGCATAAGTATTATTTGTGCAAGATTGCGGTGGTCCTTGTGCAAAGTTATGGTTTTTGGAGAGTACTTGGAATACTTTTTATCACAAGCATGTGTGTGTTAGAGCCCCTCCATTATGGCCTCCTGACTCCATTTTGTTAGGGTTTGGCATAGTGACTTCATTTTGATTCTGAAAACTCTCACAGTCACCATACTGTACATTATGTTTCCAGAACTTATTCATCTTACAACTGCAAGTTTGTACCCTTTGACCAATCTGGCCATCCTTTTATTTTTAACCTATTTGTGTCTTTGTATCCCAAGTTGGTTTCTTATAGGCAGAAGGTTGCTGAGTGTTGCTTTTTTATCCAATATGACAATCTCTGCCTTTAACTGAAGTGTTTAGACCATATACATTTAATGTGATTACTGATATAGTTACATTTAATTGTATCATCTCATTAGTAGTTTCTAATCCTTTCTGCCTTATTTGGGATTATTTATTTATGATTTCATTTTATTTCCTCTGTTAACTTATTAGCTATATCTCTTTATTTTATTGTTTTAGTGATTGCTTTAGGGTTTATTGGATACATCTTCATCTTATCAGAGCCTACTTCCAATGGTTATCCCATTTCACATACAGTATAAGAACTACACAATCATATACCTTCATTTCTTACCTCCTGGCCTTTGTGCTATTACTGCCATATATCATACTTCTACATTTATTATAAACCCTTAGAAAGTCTGCCTGTCTCCACCTGGATTCCTCCTTCATGCAGTGTGGCCTGGAAACTCTCTTAGTGTAATAACCTGGGACACTGTAGCATTCATCTTATGTTCCATCTCCCAGGATCACTGTCCTCTATTGCCTGATGTTTTGCATCTTAAGACTGCTGTTTCCAATATATTTTGTCTGTTTGTTGTTGTTGTTGCTTCACGTGGCAGAGTAAATGCAGCCCATATTGCCCCATCTTGCTTGAACACTGAACTCCAGGCTGGGGGTGGTGGCTCATGCCTGTAATCCCAGTACCTTGGGAGGCCAAGGCAGGTGGATCACCTGAGGTTGGGAGTTCAAGACCAGCCTGGCTAACATGGTGAAACCCTGTCTCTACTTAAAAAAAAAAAAAAAAAATCCAGGCATGGTGGTAGGCGCCTGTACGGCTACTTGCAGGCTGAGGCAGTAAAATTGCTTGAATCCAGGACGCGGAGGTTGCAGTGAGCTGAGAACACGCCATTGCACTCCAGCCTGGGTGACAGTGCGAGACTGTGTCTCAAAAAAAAGAAAAGAAAGAAAGGAAGGAAGGAAGGAAGGAAGGGAAAAGGAAAGCTGAACTTCAGAAGAGGCTTTTTGAGTCCACTTAAGGAACCTACTTTGTCTCAGAACAAGGTTGCAATTAGGCAGGTACTTTAGGATTGACAAATATCTGGAAAAAAAAAGTCTCAGCTAGTGATGGATGGGTTCTATGAAAGAGTTTGAGGGGAATTACTTGGAGCCGAGAATGAAGCAAGTTCCCAAATGAGAGGCAGTGTCTGAGGGACACTGGCAAACAGGCCAAGGATTGTGAGAGGACAGATGGAAATCAGTAACCCAAGTTAATAGTGACTTCTCGGACTATAATCTGCATATTGTGAGTGGACAGTGGTTAACTAGTATTTCTGCAGATATAAACTGGGATTCAGAAAGAGCGTAATTTGACTAACTGGCAGTCTTTGTGGGGCTAGTGTGGCTAATTTCTTATTTTCTAATAAAAATAGAGGGCCGGGCACGGCGGCTCACGCCTGTAATCTCAGCACTTTGGGAGGCCGAGGTGGGCAGATCATCTGAAGTCAGGAGTTTGAGACCAGCCTGGCCAACATGGTGAAACCCCGTCTCTACTAAGAATACAAAAAATTAGCGGGGTGTGGTGGCGGGCGCTTGTAATCCCAGCTACTCGGGAGGCTGAGGCAGGAGAACCGCTTGAACCTGGGAGGCAGAGATTGCAGCGAGCCAAGATCACACCATTGCACTCCAGCCTGGGCAACAGGGTGAAACTCCATCTCA
>NW_016808466.1:30873-34354 GCF_001698545.2 Rhinopithecus bieti | reverse complement strand
AAAAAAAAAAAAAAAAAGAAAGAAAGAAAGAAAGAAACGAAAGAAAAAAATCATAATGCAAACTTATTTCCATAGCTTTGAAGTAATCAAGATGCTTATGATTATTTTATCCTCATAACAAGCCTTGGATGAGATAAGCACCATTTCCCCCATTTGACAGATAAAAAATTAAAGTATCAAAATGTTTAAATGATCTACCAAAATTTAATCAGTTAATAAATAAGCACATGAGCAAGGATTTGACCTGAGGGCCACATGACTGCAAAGCCAAGACCTTAATGACCATCTGTAGCACTACCAAAAGGAAGGGAGATTGAGGTAGAACTTTATAACTGTGAGTCCGGAATGTGTATGAGCACAACAGTCAATGAACAATGAAAATCTGAGGCCATAGGAGGTGTTTCAATTATCTATCGTGCATAACAACCATCACCAAAACTTAATGGCTTAAAACAGCAACCATTTTATTATCTCACATTGTTCTGTTAGTGAACTTGTCTCAGCTGGGCAGTTCCTTAGCTGGTTTCACTTGGATTATCTCATGTGGTTGCAACTAGATAGTAAGATGGCAACCGGGCTAGAGTCATCTGGAATGCTTGGAAGGTTGAGCCTTTCTCTTTGTCCTTGTATATCAAGACCTCTCCACTCCAGGTGGCCTTTCCAGCAAGATATTTAGGCTTTTTTTTTTTTTTTTTTTTTTTGAGACGGAGTCTCACTCTGTTGCTGGTATTTAGGCTTTTTACATGGTGACTGAGAGTTCCAAAAATTACATATTTCCTTCAAGCCTTCACTAACAGTTTCTACAAGGCCATTTCAGCTTTTGCCTATTGCCACATGTTTTAGATTCTTCTTACATCAGCCCTCCACTTTCACATACCAATTTATATTTTGGTTATCTTTTTTTTTTCTTTTTTTGAGATAGAGTTTCGCTCTTGTTGCCCAGGCTGGAGTACAATGGCTCCATCTCAGCTCATTGCAACCTCCACCTCCTGGGTTCAAGCAATTCCCCTGCCTCAGCCTCCCGAGTAGCTGGAATTACAAGGGTGCAACACCACACCCAGCTAATTTTTGTATTCTTAGTAGAGACGGGGTTTCTCCATGTTGGTCAGGCTGGTCTCAAACTCCCGACCTCAGGTGATCCACCTGCCTCAGCCTCCAAGGGCTGGGATTATAGGTGAGAGCCACCACGCCCAGCCTTGGTTACCTATTATTACATAACAAGCTACCCTAAAACTTAGTGGCTTAAAACCATTGTATTACCTCTCGTGGTGCTGTGGGTTTATTGAGCTCAGCTGTGAAGCTCTGCTGATCTCTCTTGGGAGCCCTCCTACAGTTGCAGTCACATGATAACTGAGGCTGGAGTCATCTGAAGGCTTGACTGGGACACTGGTACAGCTGGACTGCTATGTCTCTCCATACGGTCTCAAGGCCTCTACCCTCCACATGACCTCTCCCTGTGTTCTCTGCAGAAGAGTGGCTAGACATTTTACACAGTGGCTCAGGGTTCCCAAAAGTGAGTATTCTAAGAGATAGGAAGCAGAAACTGCCAGTCCTCTTAAAGGCTAGATCTAGAACTGACACGGTGTCCCTTCTACAGCATTCTATTAGTTAACACCAGTCACAGGCCAGCCCATATTTAATGTGGGCAGAGATTACACAAGGGTGCAAATACCAGGTCGTGTGGTTCCCTGGGGGCCATCGTCAGAATCTAGCTACCACAGAAGGCCAAAGGCAAACTTCACTTACTTCATAATTATTAATTCTTATCTTGGGTTTTGTTTTTACTGTCTGTATGTTGCAATCCAATGGGCAAAACCTGAGTTAGACTTTCAGACTCACTCGACCAGCAGTAAAATCTTCCAAAGAACAAAGATAATCGTAATTCACAGTTGCCTAGTTAACAGGTTCTCTCCTTGGTCTAGGCCAAAGAAATGGAAGCTGATTTTTTGCTCTAAAATAAATTCCTGAAAATTATTCTCACATGTCTTTCAGAACTCTATATGAGAGCCTAAATACATTTCACAAAGCAAATTTAAAGTTGTTTGATGATCAAAGAGGATTTGACAGTGGACCTGTGATGCAATGGTCAGAAAGATATTTTGAAATAAGCTTTTGGAAGTTCATCCAAATGTGAAAGCTATCTGATGAAAGATAAAAAACATAAGAACTAGTTTGAATCCATCTGGTTAAAATTAAAACACAATTTCACCATATAATATGGTGTAATACTTGAGAACTGTTCAGAAGGAGTCAGGTCTAGCAGGTAAGGTCTGGCAGATGCCATAGGTAAAGTCAGGCAAAATGTGAGGTACCAAGAGGTTAGCTGCCTAAGGCAGAGGTGAACTCATTATGCAACATCTATGCTGGCTTTTTTTCTGTTCCTTACATGCACCAACCTCTGACCTGACTTAGAACCCTTTCCCAAGTGGTTCCCCCAACCTGGAATGCTCTCTCTCTGCCCCATCAACTGATGCAACTTAATGCCAATAAATTTGAAAACTTTTAAAAATTTGACAAACTCCTAGAAACCTACAATGACATCCCATTTTAACTTCATTAGTTTGGCCAAAATTTAAAGTTCTGGCAACTTCAAATGGTAGCAAAGGATGTAAACCAGTGGAAACTCCCATACACTCCAGCAGGAACATAAATGGATATGATACAACCACTTTGGAAAAGGATATTAGATTGCTTTGTAAAAGTTGAACATTTGTATTCACTATAATGCAGCCATTTGTTTCCATGCATATTCCCTAGAGAAACTCTTAACACCATGTCCTACAAGTCATGTACATGAGCATTTATAGCAGCATTGCATCTAATCGTGAAAAACTGGAAACAAGCCTAGTGTCTATCAACAGGAAAATGAATGAGTACATTCTGGCATGTGACATGTACCAGAATTCTATACATTGGCGAAATTGGAATAGAATAGAATTCCATACATTGGTGAAAAAAGAAATGCAGGGGGCGCACCCAAGAAGGCTGAATAGGAATAGCTCCAGCCTCCAGCTCCCAGCATGAGTGACACAGAAGACGGGTGATTTCTGCATTTTAAACTGAGGTACCAGGTTCATCTCACTTGGGCGTGTAGGACAGTTGGCGCTATTCCGCGGATGCAGCCTGACCAGCGAGAACTGAAGCAGGGCGAGGCATCACCTCACCTGGGAAGTGCAAGGGGGAAGGGAATTCCTTTTCCTAGCCAAAGGAAAGTGAGACTCACAACACCTGGAAAATCGGGTAACTCCCATCCTAATACTGTGCTTTACCAAGGGTCTTAGCAAACGGCACACCAGGAGATTATATCCCACACCTGGCCCAGAGGGTCCCATGCCCACAGAGCCTCCCTCATTGCTAGCACAGCAGTCTGAGATCTAACTGCAAGGCGGCAGCGAGGCTGGGGGAGGGGCGCCTGCCATTGCTGAGGCTTAAGTAGGTAAACAAAGCCCCTGGGAAGCTCGAATTAGGTGGAGCCCACTAC
>NW_016808466.1:22551-27136 GCF_001698545.2 Rhinopithecus bieti | reverse complement strand
ATGGATGAATCTCACGAGCAACTTTGAGTGAATAAAGCAAGTCACAGGAGAAACGTAAAATATCTTTCCATTTTTATACATTTCAGAACAAAGCAAAACTAACTAAACACACATACTTTTGGAATAAAACATTAATGAAAATCAAGGGAATGAAAAAAAAAGATTAGTGGCTATCTCAGGGCAAGGAGACAAGAGGATAAGGTCAGAGAGGAGCACACAAGGAGATTCAGTGGCATTGGTGGTGCTGTTTCCTTAAGTTAGTTGGTGCATTCATAAGTATTGGTTTTATTATTTAGCTTCATAAGACATATATATATATTGCCTTGTGTGCCATTGTATTCCTGTAATTTGTATTTCTTTGTACATAGTTTTCTAATGAAATTTTTTTATAGTTTCCGTTTATATTCCCAGTTTATTTTCAAAACCTCCTGGCTTTCCCACTTACTACCTGTGGGAATTTAGGCATGATACTTAGCCATTCTGGGTCTCAGTAGGCTCATCTGTAAAAGGAAGATGATAATGCAATGATAATGCCTACCCAGCTGGCCTCCACCCAAGGGGTTGCTGCGAGAATTCCATGCCTGGCACACGGTGGTGCTAATATGCGCTAGTTCCTCTGAGGGACACTGCATCCCGATGAACAAACCCTCCAACCTGAACTCCTTGTAAAGATTTAGTAAAAGTAGTCAGCTTTTGGCCAGGTGCGGTGGCTCACGCCTGTAATCAATCCCAGCACTTTGGGAAGCCGAGGCGGGTAGATCACCTGAGGTCAGGAGTTTGAGCCTGGCCAACATGGTTAAACCCCTTCTCTACTACAAACATAAAAATTAGCCAGGCATGGTGGCTGGCGCCTGTAATCCCAGCTACTCGGGAGGCTGAGGCAGGAGAATCACTTGAACCAGGGAGGCGGAAGTTGCAGTGAGCCGAGATCACGCCACTGCACTCCAGTTTGGGCAACAGAGTCAGACTCTGAAAAAGAAAGAAAGTAGTCAAAGTAGTCAGTCTTTTTACCGGGTGGTGCGAGGGGACTTGTGTTTTCTCCTCGAGTCCTTCCCACTTTTCCTCTACCCCTGGAGAAAAAAATAATAATAATCATTAGAGCCCCTTTTAAATGCAACCTTGGGTCGTTAACACCTTGATGTTTGTGTTCCTTGCCCACACGATGGCAGAATAGGCAAAGAAGTGTGAAATGGATACTAGAATGTCAAGCTCTCCTTTAGAGGATGGTTAAAACCTTCCCGAAAGCAACCTATTACGATTTCATTAATAATAGTCACTGAATAAATTGAGGCTGGACGACAGTTCAGAGCAAACCAGCTATTCATTCTTTATGTGGTAATGACTAGAGCACATTAACAGGCATATGGTCTATGCGATTTAAAAATAAACAAAACACAATTTCTAGTACTACAGATGCTTCCTATATGTTCTACCTGAGAGCTCATGCATATACGTGCATGTGTGAAGACCCTGGAGGGCACTCATGTGTACACATGTTGTGAATGTGTGCAGATAAGAATACACATGCCTTTGCACTGGCAGGGAGGTCTTACTGGCTATGCACAGAGATGTAAGAGGGGACGCTGTTAACAGCCTTCTCACCAGAAATGTCCATGCCTGCAAAGAGGAGATGTGTTGGTAGCTGCTGGCAGGGGAGCATTTAACATTCCAGTGAACGTGGGTGTCAGACTCATTCTACCTCAGCAGCATCCCCTGTGCTACAGAGGTGTGGCTGGGGGCTGCAGTACCAAGAACAAGTATGCTGGGTCTAGCTTTGACCCATCAATCTGAATTAATGGCTCAGGGGCCTCCGTGCTATTATCCTGTTGTTTATATACACACATCACATCAATTTGTATTCGTTAGGGCTCTTATGGTTGAAAATGACACAAAGCCAATTCTAACCAGTGAATCAAATAGAAGGAATATATTAATACATATAATCAAACCAGTAGAAGGGCAGCAATGCGGATGGCTGTAGGAAAACAGGAATTGTAACCCTCCTTGGAAGACTCTCCATCTTTCATCTTTGTTTCTCTTTATGTCACTTTTATTCTTTGTTTATTTTGAGACAGAGTCTCGCTCTGTGGCCTAGGCTGGAGTGCAGTGGCGTGATCTCGGCTCACTGCAACCTCTGCCTCCTGGGTTCAAACAACTCTCCAGCCTCAGCCTCCCAAGTAGCTGGGATTATAGGCGTGCGCTACCATGCCCAGCTAATTTTGTATTTTAGTAGAGACGGGGTTTCACCATGTTGGCCAGGCTGGCCTCAAACTCCTAAACTCAAGAGATCTGCCTGCCTCAGGCTCCCAAAGTGCTGGGATTACAAGCATGAGCCACCACACCCATCCACTTTTATCCTTTCTAATTAGCTTACTCCTGCCATCAGGGGCTGTGCCACAGGCACCTTTGGACATCTTTTCCAGGTTTACTGCCGCTGGTGGTAAAGGAATTTCTTAGCCCAGATTGAAAAATCTTCAGGGAAAACTTCTGATTAGCCTGTCCTGAGTCACATGCCCAACTATAAACCAATCACTGTGGTCAGAGATGGGAACCGATTACTGGTCTAGCCTGAGCCACATGCCCACCCTTGTGGCCAGGAGAGAGGGATACTATAATTGTTAGTTCTTATAAGGACCATTTGGTTGAGGTGGAAAGAGGTGGTTTTCTAAAATAATAGATTTCCTGCCCCCAAGAAGAAAAAACAATTCGTCTGTGAAAAAGAAAAGGATTGTAAAGTTCCATATATATGTATATATGATCAACCCTATTGATTATATTTTATATTAATTATATATTCTACCTCCTTAATAATTTTGCATTTACTTGATTTATCTTGTGCTGAAAGTTGTGTAGTATAACTGTGCTTCTATCGATGTGTTCTTATACCTCTTCTACTTTTTGTTTCATAAAGTTAAACAATAGATTTGATTGGCAACCACTCACTTTCCATTTGGGGACTCTTCTTCTCTTTCTGGCCCCCATTCTCAAATTCCCTTCAGTCCCTAACTCCTGATATTAACATCATAGGTATTATCTGCTGGCCTACCTTATTGACTCTTTAAAAGTGGCTACTATATCCGATAATAGTAATATTTCTTGACCACTTTTTTTTTTTTTTTAATTTTTTCGAGACGGAGTTTTGCTTTTGTTGACCAGGCTGGAGTGCAATAGTGCGATCTCAGCTCACTGCAAGCTCCACCTCCTAGGTTCAAGCCATTCTCCTGCCTCAGCCTCCCGAGTAGCTGGGACTACAGGTGCCTGCCACCACGCCCAGCTAATTTTGTATTTTAGTAGAGACGGGGTTTCACCATGTTGTCCAGGCTAGTCTTGAGCTCCTGACCTCAGGTGATCCACCTGACTCGGCCGCCCAAAGTGCTGAGATTATAGGCGTGAGCCACTGCGCCTGGCCCCTCTTGACCGCTTATTATACGCTAGGTACTGTGCTAAGTGTCATATTGCATTATTTAATTTAATCCTCATTGTATCTCCATTTAGAAGCTTCTATTATTTTTTTCCTTAAACTTTTTGGATACATCATAATTGTACATATTTATAAGGGTACATGTGATCAATTTTGACACATGCATACAATGTGTAATGACCAATTCAGGATATTTAGGAGATCCATCACCTCAAACATTTATGATTTCTTTGTATTGGCAACATTTCAAATCTTCTCCTCTAGCTGTTTTGAAATATACAATATGTTGTTGTCAACCATAGTCACCTGTTTATGCTATTGTACACTAGAACTTATTCCTTCTTCCTAACTATATATTTGTACCCATTAACCAACCTGTCTTTATCACCCTCCTACCCTCACCACCACACACACACATCCTTCTGAGCCTCTGGAAACTGTCATTCTACTCCCTACCTCCATGAGATCAACTTTTTAGCCCCTACATATGAGTGAGAATATGAGACATTTGTCTTTCTGTGCCTGGGTTATTTCACCTAACATAATGATCCCCAGTTCCATCCATGCAGAAGATTCTATTATTCTTCTTACAGATGTAGATTTTTTGTTTTGTTTTGTTTTGAGATGGAGTCTCGCTCTGTCACCCAGGCTGGAGTGCAGTGGCATAATCTCAGCTCACTGCAACCTCTGCCTCCCAGGTTCAAGCGATTCTCCTGCCTCAGCCTCCCCAGTAACTGGGACTACAGGTGCCCACCACCACACCCGGCTAATTTTTGTATTTTTAGTAGAGGCGGAGTTTCACCATGTTGGCCAGGCTGGCCTTGAACTCCTGACCTCAAATGATATACCCGCCTTGGCCTCCCAAACTGCTGGGATTACAGGCATGAGCCACCGTGCCTGGCCCAGATGTGGATCTTAAAGTACAGAACTTGGACATGAACTTGTCCAAGGGTCAGCCATCTAGTAAATGGTGGAGCCAGGATTTCAACCAATTTTGGCTTCAGATCTATGCTCTGTAATATATGTAAATGCAAAGAAAAAGAACTCAAGGGACATATATCAGCCATTACCTTGGGAAAGAAGAATGGGATGGAGGGTGGTCAAGGGTGTCAGTCATGTTTTGCCTTATAAATGTTTACATCTGACTTTTTTTTTTTTTTTTTT
>NW_016808466.1:16260-20557 GCF_001698545.2 Rhinopithecus bieti | reverse complement strand
AAAAAAAAAAAAAAAACCTGATTTCTTTTTTTAAAAAAGGTGACAGATAAATTCTTTTACTTTATAAGCCCTATTCAAATTTTCAAAAGCAGCTTATTCAAAAGCAATAGAATAACATTTTCTGATCTTTATACAGTTAAAAAGTATGAGCAGGATTATTTAGACCTTCAGGGTAAAACTGAGTTGTATTTTTTTTTTTTTTTTTTTTGGTTTTTAAATTTTTGTAAGATGGAGTCTTGCTCTGTCGCCCAGGCAGCAGTGCAGTGGCACCATCTAAGCTCACTGCAACCTCTGCCTCCTGGGTTCAAGTGATGGTCCTGTGTTAGCCTCCTGAGTAGCTGGGATTACAGGCGCCTGCCACTACGCCCAGCTAATTTGTGTATTTTTTTATGGTAGAGAGGGGGTTTCACAATATTGGCCAGGCTGGGAGTTTTCCAATTAATATTTAATTTTATTCTATTCCAATGGCCCCAAATGCACAATTTCAAAGACTGTCACCTTTATAGGACATGTTCTTTCATTTCTTTTTTACTCTTTATTTTACTTTATTTTTTGAGACAGAGTCTTGCTCTGTTGCCCAGGCTGGAGTGCAGTGGCGCAATCTCGGCTCACTGCAACCTCCACCTCCTGGGTTTAAATGATTCTCGTGCCTCAGCCTTTTGAGTAGCTGGAACTACAGGCGCGTGCCACCTACCTGGCTAATTTTTGTAGTGTTAATAGAGATAGAGTTTTATCATGTTGGCCAGGCTGGTCTCAAACTCCTGACCTCCAGTGATCCACCCTCCTCGGCCTCCCAAAGTGCTGAGATTACAGGTGTGAGCCACTGCACCTGGCCTCTTTTCTACTTATTTTAACAGATGAGGAAATCGAAATAAAGAACACCCTTTAACACACCCTTTTAGTAATCTGACCCCTGCTGACCCACTCTAGCCTTATTTCCAAACTCACCCCCACCCCCACCTCCACCCCTGGACATTCTTCATTTTGGCCATATGGAAATGAAGTTCCCTCAACCATGCTTTGCACATATTGATTTCTCTGTCTGCAATGCAATTTTCTTTCCCTCCTTTTTAGATTCAAGGAAGTTATACTCATGTTTTAAATACAAACAAAACCCCACCTCAGCTTAAGGGTCATCTCCTCCAGGGGTTGCCATTCTGAATAGATACTCCTTTAGTGTGCTCCAGTGGTGGTACATGCTCCCTGGCCATAGCCTGCATGACAGTACACACCCACACTGCCTACTAATTGCTTATGTGTATATGTATGCCTACCCTCTTTAGATTTTGAACTTGAAGGCAAGGACTATGTCTATGTGAATGTTCACCGTTGAACTCAAAGCTTCTTGTCACATAATAGACATTCTGTACTTATTTGTTGAATGAATGAATCATCCTTGTTACCTTTCTTCTTTTTTTTGTTTGTTGGTGGTGGTTTTTGTTTTTGTTTGTTTGTTTGTTTTGTTTTTGACATGAAATCTTACTCAGTTGCCCAGGCTGGAGTGCAGTGGCACGATCTTGGCTCACTGCAACCTCCACCGCCCGAGTTCAAGTGATTCTCCTGCCTCAGCCTCCCAAGTACCTGGGATCACAGGCATGTACTACCATGCCTGACTAATTTTTGTATTGTTAGTAGAGATGGGGTTTCACCGTGTTGCCCAGGCTGGTCTCAAACTCCTCACCTCAGGTGATCCGTCCCCCTCGGCCTCCCAAAGTGCTCGGATTACAGGCATGAGCAACTGCACCTGGCTTTAGTCCATTTTTCTTTGTCTTCCCCACTACTACTCTGCTTTAAGCCACCATTCTCTCTCTCTCAGACTGCTGTAATATCCTCTTAATTGTCTAACTACTTTCTTCCACTTGTGCCTCTCCAATCTGTTCCCCATATTACAGCCAGAGTGCTTTTTCTAAAACACAGACCTTAACATGTCAATCCTTAGCTAAAAACTCTCCTGTGGGCCAGGCTGGTGGCTCACGCCTAGAATTCCAACACTTTGGGAGGCCAAGGTGGGCAAATCACCGAAGGCCAGGAGTTCGAGACCAGCCTGGCCAAAATGGTGAAACCCTATCTCTACTAAAAATTAAAAAAAAAAAAAAATTAGCCGGGCATGGTGGCATAAGCCTGTAATCCCAGCTACTTGGGAGGCTGAGGCATGAGAATCGCTTGAACCCAGGAGGTGGAGGCTGCAGTGAACCAAGATGGTGTCACTTCACTCCAGCGTGGACAACAGAGCAAGACCCTGTCTCAAAAACAAACAACCCAAAGCTCTTCTGTGCTTCCCCATTATTCTTCAACTCTCTTACATTCTTTTGGTTTCTCCAACGTGCCACCCTTCCTTCCATCACAGTGCCTTGGCACATGTGCCTCCTCCACTTAGAACATTCTTCTCTTTGCTTTCCTCATAATTCACTCCTACTTACCTTTCAGAACTCAGCCCCAGTATTGCTTCCCTAGGAAATCTATCCCATTTTCCCTTACCTTCTCCAAATACTTGCTTCTCCAATTAATAATGCCTCAATTTTCTTGTTTTGAATTTTTTTTTCTTTTTGTGAGATGGAGTCTCACTCTGTTGCCCAGGCTGGAGTGCAGTGGCGGAATCTAGGCTCACTGCAAACTCTGCCTCCCAGGTTCAAGTGATTCTCCTCCCTCAGCCTCCCAAGTAGCTGTGATTACAGGTGCCCACCACCACACCCAGCTAATTTTTGCATTTTAATAGAGATGGGGTTTTACCATGTTGACCAGGCTGGTCTTGAACTCCTGACCTCAAGTGATCCGCCCACCTCTGCCTCCCAAAGTGCTGGGATTACAGCTGTGAGCCACCATGCCTTGAACCCGGGAGGTGGAGGTTGCAGTGAGCCAAGATGATGCCATTGCACTCCAGCCTGAGCCAAACTCTGTCTCAAAAAAAAAGTCATCTGGTAAAATTTGTATACAGAAGCTTATGCTTCCCCATGGTGAGATTATGTTGTCAGAGTATGACACACAATGGTAATGCTGTCATAAATGCCTAGAACACTCTGAACCACATAAATTCAGTAGTTACCTTGAGAATTAGTAGACGAATCATTTGAACCAAGTTGCGGACATGAATCTTGTTATTTGTGTCCTACTTCTGTCCATTTGGACAAATAATTGTATGACTACAAACCAAACGAATGGATCTTCTACTACAGGTAGGTGCCTAACCTTAAAACTTGTAAATTATGATCTGTTATAGTATACATTAAAGTATTTAATTAGAAAAGCCAGCTGTATTTAAGAAATCTGCTGTTACTTTTAGCAGTGTTAACATTAGTAGGTCTTCAAGAATTTCTAATACAACAGCTGATATTTCTACTTCTGTGTAAAAAACTTAAGCAAAATATTAGCGTCAAGATGACAGACTTATGGTCCTCCTTTACCACCCTTCCCCACTCAATATACCAACCCGTCTCCACCAAACTAGCTAATACTATATAAATGAATCTGGCAAGGGACTTAACATATAGTAGGGTTTTTTTTTTTGTTTTTTGTTTTTTGGGTTTTTTTACTTTAAGTTCTGGGATACATATGCAGAATGTGCAGGTTTGTTACATAGGTATACATGTGCCATGGTGGTTTGCTGCACCTATCAACCCGTTATCTAGGTTTCAAGCCCTACATGCATTAGGTATTTGTCCTAATCCTCTCCCTTCCCTTGCCCCCCACCCCCGCAGCAGGCCCAGTGTGTGATGTTCCCCTCCTTGTGTCCATGTGTTCTCATTATTCAACTCCCACTTATGAGTGAGAACATGAAGTGTTTGGTTTTCTGTTCCTCTGTTAGTTTGCTGAGAATGATGGTTTCCAGCTTCACCCATGTCCCTGCACAGGACAAGAACTCATTCCTTTTTATGGTTCCATAGTATTCCATGGTGTATATATGTGCCACATTTTCTTAATCCAGTCTATCATTGATGGGCATTTGGGTTGGTTCCAGGTCTTTGCTATTGTAAATAGTGCTGCAGCAAACATACATGTGTATGCGTCTTTACAGTAGAATGATTTATAATCCTTTGGGTATATACCCAGTAATGGGATTGCTGGGTCAAATGGTATTTCTGGTTCTAGATCCTAGAGGAATCACCACGCTGTCTTCCACAATGATTGAACTAATTTACACTCCAACCAACAGTGTAAAAGCATTCCTATTTCTTCTCCCTCCATCAGCATATGCTGTTTCCAGACCTTTTAATGATCACCATTTTAACTGGCATGAGATGGTATCTCATTGTGCTTTTGATTTGCATTTCTCTAATGACCAGTGATGATGAACTTTTTT
>NW_016808466.1:10558-13507 GCF_001698545.2 Rhinopithecus bieti | reverse complement strand
TGAAATTTTTTTTAAGAATGTTGAATATTGGCCGCCACTCTCTTCTGGCTTGTAGGGTTTCTGCAGAGAGATCCACTGTTAGTCTGATGGGCTTCCCTTTGTAGGTAACCTGACCCTTCTCTCTGGCTGCCCTTAATATTTTTTCCTTCATTTCAACCTTGGTGAATCTGACAATTATGTGTCTTGGGGTTGTTCTTCTCAAGAAGTATCTTAGTGATTTTCTCTGTATTTCCTGAATTTGAATGTTGGGCTGTCTTGCAAGGTTGGGGAGGTTCTCCTGAATAATATTCTGAAGTGTGTTTTCCAACTTGGTTCCATTTTCCCTGTCACTTTCAGGGACCCTGATCAAGCATAGGTTTGGTCTTTTCACATAGTCCCCTATTTCTTGGAGGCGTTGTTTGTTCCTTTTCATTCTTTTTCTCTAATCTTGTTTTAATGCCTTATTTCAGTAAGTTGTTCTTCAGTCTCTGATATACTTTCTTCCTCTTGATCGATTCGGCTGTTGATACTTGTGTATGCTTCACGAAGTTCTCGTGCTGTGTTTTTCAGCTCCATCAGGTCATTTATGTTCTTCTTTAAACTGATTATTCTAGTTAGCAGTTCCTGTAACCTTTTGTCAAGGTTCTTAGCTTCATTGCATTGGGTTAGAACACGCTCCTTTACCTCAGAGGAGTTTGTTATTACCCATCTTCTGAAGCCTACTTCTGTCAATTCGTCAATTCTGTCAAACTCATTTTCTGTCCAGTTTTGTGCCCTTGCTGGAGAGGAGTTACGGTCATTTGGGGAAGAAACATTCTGGTTTTTGAAATTTCCAGCAATTTTGAGCTGGTTTTTCCTCAGCTTTGTGGATTTACATACCTTTGATCTTTGAGGCTGATGACTTTTGGATGGGGTTTTTGTGTGGGGGTCCTTTTGTTGATGTTGATGTTACTGCTTTCTGTTTTAGTTTTCTTCTAACAGTCAGGCCCCTCTTCTGCAGGTCTGCTGCAGCTTGCTGGAGGTCCACTCCAGACCCTATTTGCCTGGGTATCGCCAGCAGAGGCTGCAGAACAGCAAAGATTGCTGCCTGCCCCTTCCTCTGGAATCTTCGTCCTAGAGGGGCACAAGCCTGATGCCAGCCAGAGCTCTCCTGTATGAGGTGTCTGTCGACCCCTGCTGGGAGGTCTCTCCATCCAGGAGGCATGGGGTCAGGAACCCACTTGAGGAGGCAGTCTGTCTCTTAGCAGAGCGCGAGTGCTGTGCTGGAAGAATCCTCCTTGTCAGAATCCACTGCTCTCTTCAGAGCTGGCAGGCAGGAATGTTTAAATCTGCTGAAACTGCACCCACAGCCACCCATTCTCCCAGGTGCTCTGTCCCAGGGAAGTGGGAGTTTTATCTGTAAGCCTCTGACTGGGGCTGTTGCCTTTCTTTCAGAGATACCTTGCCCAGTGAGGAGGAATCTAGAGAGGCAGTCTGGCCACAGTTGCTTTGCAGCACTGTGGTGAGTTCCACCCAGTCCGAACTTCCTGGCCTCCTTAGCACTGTCAGGGGAAAACTGCCTACTGAAGCCTCAGTAATGGTGGACACCCCTCCCACCACCAAGCTCCATCTTCCCAGGTCTACTTCAGACTGCTGTGCTGGCATCGAGAATTTCAAGCCAGTGAATCTTAGCTTGCTGGGCTCCATGGGAGTCGGATCTGCTGAGTGAGACCACGTGGCTCCCTGGCTTCAGCCCCTTTCCAGGAGAGTGAACGGTTCTGTCTCACTGTGCTTCCAGGTGCCGCTCGGGGAAAACAACAACAACAACAACAAAACTGCTACATTTAGCTCTGTGTCTGTGCAAATAGCCACCTAGTTTTGTGCTTGAAACCCAGGGCCCTGGTGTTGTAGGGACATGAGAGAATCTCCTGGTCTGTGGATTGCCAAAACCATGGGAAAAGCGTAGTATCTGGGCTAGATAATACAGTCCCTCACGGCTTCCCTTGGCTGGGGAGGGAGTCCCCTGGCTCCTTGCACTTCCCGGGTGAGGCGACGCCCCACCCTGCTTCTGCTCACACTCCTTGGGCTACACCCATTGTAGTCCCAATGAGATGAACTGGGTACCCCTAAGCAGTCCCAGTGAGATGAACTGGGTACCTCAGTTGGAAATGCAGAAACCACCCGCCTTCTGCATTGGTCTCGCTGGGAGCTGCAGACCAGAGCTGTTCCTATTTGGCCATCTTGCCAGATCTCAAGCATATAGTAGGTTTTAACAAGGGTTTGTTTTGTCACATCTCTTTTCAATTACACACATTTACACACACATTGATGCTCAAGTACACTTATAGATGCAAGACATACACACACAGATTCAAAACCTGGGTAATGTGATAAGCAAGCCAAGATTCAGGGATAACCCAGGTAATGGTATGGATTAGTCAGCGATGCCTCCCAGATTTAGCTTCTGGACTGGCTGGATCCATGAGGTGAAAACATAACAGTGGTACAATTAATAGGTTTAAAAAATAATTGATGAAGAAATGTTATTTTGATCTACACTATCAAACCACTATCAATGTAAAAAAAAAAAAACTTGGTTACCTAACACCTTCTCCGATGATACAATCTCTTTGCAGGAAATAAACCTGTTGAATCAATGCAGACAAAATTGAACTACCTTAGAAGAAATCTACTCGTTTTAGTTGGTATTATCATCATGGTTTTGTCTTTATCTGTTTTGTTATCTCCATTATAACTGTTTGAGCGATGATGCATCCAAAGCAGGAATGTAAGTTTTACTCCTTTAAATTAAGAGTGCAAGGCATGTGTGTGTGTGTGTACATATAGTGGAGGTTTCATTGCTCAGGTTACTTAATATTAACTTTAGACTTCTGAAGAGCTACCAACCTTTTGTAGGTGAATATTTTCACTTAAATTATATCAACTCTTTTTTTTTTTTTTTTTTTTTTTTTTTTTTTTTTTTTTTTTTTT
>NW_016808466.1:4631-7871 GCF_001698545.2 Rhinopithecus bieti | reverse complement strand
GAAAAAAAAAAAAAAGAAATTGCAACATGGGTACCCTAGACTTCCTTCCCTAGAATTAGCTCTCAACTGAAGTCTCAATCCAATTATTTTTTAATGTTTATGTGCAGTCCTCACAGTTTCATGACAGAAAAAAGACTCTTTTCTGTCATGCCCAGTGCTTGTTGGAAATAGCTCTGTGCTATGGACTAAATGTTTGTGTTCCCCGCAAATTGATGTGTTGACACCTAATCCCCTATGTGATGGTATCAGGAGGTAGAGGCTTTGGGAGGTAATTAGGTCATGTGAGTACCCTTCAGCCCTATATAAGGGTACTAATCCTTTATAAGGGGCTGAAGAGACTAGAGTTCACCCCTTCCACATGTGAAGACACAGTGAAAAGACCCCATTTACACATCATAGAGTTGGCCCTCACTGAATATTCTGGTGCCTTGATCTGAACTTCCTAGCCTCCAGAATTGTGAGCAATAAATTTCGGTTGTTTATAAGCCACCTAGTTGATGGTATTTTACTATAGCAGCCTGGATAGACTAAAACATTCTGTTCGCTTGGTTCTGGCTGAGTTGGGGAAATTCCTGATAACCACTTGTTTGTTTGTTTGTTTGTTTGTTTTGAGACAAAGTCTCACTCTGTCGCCCAGGCTGGAGTACAGTGGCGTGACCTCAGCTCACTGCAACCTCTGCCTCCTGGGTTCAAGTGATTCTCCTGCCTCAGCCTCCCAAGTAGCTGGGACTACAGGCATGCACCACCATGCCTGGCTAATTTTTGTATTTTTAGTAGAGATGGGGTTTCACCATGTTGCCCAGGCTGGCCTCGAACTCCTGACCTCAAGTGATCCACCTGCCTTGGCCTCCCAAACTGCTGGGATTACAGGCATGAGCCGCTGTACCTGGCCTTCCTGATAACCACTTTTAACACCATTGTCTCTGGTGGCTATTACCTAAAGTGATGATCCAGCCTGTGGTACTCACACTTGGAGCACCATAACATTAGTCTAAGTTTTCTAAATTTCGAACTCTCAACAAGGCTTTTCATTGTTTTTGTTACTCTTCAAAATGGTAAAAGAGTTTGCCCTGCATGCAGTCTCCAAAGGTCTCAGTTGGTGGTCTACTCGTCCACACATTTGTCCTACATGGCACCTCTCCACTCTGAATCAGAAGGGCTGGGAAGCCAGAGGAGAATCTTGGAGTTATATCCTCTAAGTTTCCTATTGATGAAATGTTATCCTTCCCTTTTCCAAGGGCATCGTTGAGAAAATCAGGCAAAGTCCCGTATTCCCAGCCTATATTCTAGCAGAGTACAACTTGTCCCCTACAACATCCATCAGGCAGAATTTAAATGCCACTAGCAACCATATATTGGATGTGTATTATTCTTCAGGTACTGTACTAGTCCCTATATATTTCACAGGTCCTAAATTCACCCTCAAGTTTGCTGATTCACCACAAGGACTCATAAAACTCAATACTCATGGCTAAGGTTTTGTTAGAGCAAGATTACACAGACTAAGAGCAATAGGAAAAATATATCAGGAGAAATCCAGAGAGGTCAGGGACAGGCTTTTGAGTACTTTCCCATCTGGGGCCACATAGGATATGCTTTCTCTCTAGCAGCAAGCTGCATTGACATGAGCAGAATGTCTCTGCCCAGGGAAAACTGTTTAAGTCTCTTGGTCTGAGACTTTTATCAAGATTCAGGCTCATAGTAACATCATGCTACATTACCAGCCAAAGCAACTGAAACACAGGATCACAAGTGAAACCAAATGCACTTCATATAGGTTGATGTTTATGCAAAGCAATCCTGACAAGCTGATGAGGCCTGGTCCATTGCTCCAGGTGTATAAAACATAATCATCAACCATTCACATAAGAACATTCTGAGGACCACATTTCCAGGGGTTGGCCAAAGGTCAGTAATGGTTCCAGGTTCCCTTGAAGACATGCAAGGACTGAACAGCCAGACCTGCTGCATTAACACTACGTATCTTTTATTTAAACTTCAACAGTCCCCCAGAATATGGGGGATTAGATGAGTAAACTAAGGCTCTGGAACATATAGTAAGATTACATCTAGTAATTGGCTGAACTGAGATTTGGATCTATGACTGGCTTATGCTCAGTCATTCATTATGGTGTACTGCCTTCTCACTACCAGCTACTAGGATGCTCATTACTCACAGATCACCCGATCTATCTATGTGAGCAAAATCTCTACTTCACTTTATGTTTTTCTTTTTTTGAGACAGAGTTTCGCTCTGTCTCCCAGGCTGAAGTGCACTGGTGTGATCTCAGCTCACTGCAACCTCTGCCTCCTGGGTTCAAAAGGTTCTCCTGCCTCAGCCTCCCAAGTAGTTGAGATTACAGGTGCCCACCATCATGCCCAGCTAATTTTTGTTCCTTTAGTAGAGACGTGGTTTCACTGTGTTGGCCAGGCTGGTCTCGAACTCCTGACCTCAAATGATTCGCCTGCCTCAGCCTCCCAAAGTGCTGGCATTATAGGCATGAGCCACGGCACTCAGCCCCTACTTCACTTTTAATCAGTCTAAGCTATTATTTTAGCCTGCCAGGGTCATATAAAGATGTTTTAGTCATTCAGATCTGTCTTCCCCATCATCTCTGCTTCTACACAGGTGGTCCCCCAAGTCTTTACCCATAAAGCCATCATAAAATTATCAGATGGCACAAAGTAGCTGCTTATGTATAAAAGGTTTAAGAAACAGTGTATGTATTAAAAAAGGATTGTGGGGGCCAGACGAGGTGGCTCATGCCTGTAATCTCAGCACTTTGGGAGGCCAAGGCAGGCAGATCACTTAAGGCCAGGAGTTTGAGACCAGCCTGGCCAACATGGCAAAACCCCATCTCTACTAAAATACAAAATTAGCCAGGTTTGGTGGTGCACACCTGTAATCCCAGCTACTTGGGAGGCTGAGGCAGGAGAATCGGTTAAACCCGGGAGATGGAGGTTGCAGTGAGCTGAGATCACACCACTGCACTCCGGCCTGGGCAACAGAGCAAGACTCTGTCTCAGAAAAAAAAAAAAAAGGGATTGTGGCCCAGCACTTTGGGAGGCCTAGGTGGGAGGATCATTTGATCCCAGGAGTTCAAGACCAGCCTGAGCAACATAGCCAGACCCCATCTCAACAACAACAAAAAAGGATTGTGGGAGCTACAGACTTGATTTCCTACTGGTACTACCTGTTTTAAAAGACAGACTGTACAGGATTAAGTTGTAGTTCTGAGT
>NW_016808466.1:0-1143 GCF_001698545.2 Rhinopithecus bieti | reverse complement strand
ATTTCCACATGTTCATGTAAATAAATATGAAGCTGCTCACAGCAAAACTAAACCTCTAAAGTTTACTACAGGACAGGCAGATATAGATTGTTACAATAAAAGCAGTCAACTTCTAAAAGTTATACATGTTCAAAAAAGGAATATATTACTGTTGTAAAACCAAATTTCTTTTATAAAGTTTAGTTTTTCTGAAGGAATAGAGATGGCAAGGAGTGGAATTGTCAAAAATAAAATTTTCTGTGCTGACCTCTCTGGGCTCAGGCAATCCTTCCACCTCAGCCTCCCCAGTAGCTGGGACTATGGGTATGCACTGCCGTGCCCTGCTTAGTTTCTTACCCTGTTACAGCTCACATTTTGTTGTACATTTTTGTCTGAATCTGCTTCTAGTGAGGGCTTCATGAAGCTTGCATTCAGGGGAAAAGCAAAGGGGAGCCAGAGTACATAGATCACATGGTGAGAGGGAAGTAACAGAATGCGGAGGAGGTGCCAGGCTCTTTTTAACAATCTGATATCTTGGGAACTAATAGAGCAAGAGCTCACTCCACTGAGGATGGCATCAAGGCATTCATGAGGGATCCACATCCATGACCCAAACACCTCTCACTAGGTCCCAACTCCAACACTGAGGATCACATTTCAACATGAGATATGGAGGAAACAACCAATATCCAAACTACTCTGTTACATCACAGGTAGTAGGGAGTAAGTTTTATCTAGTCATACAAGGCCTCAAAAGGTCTGCCACACAAACATCCAATATTGGTAATGCTTTTGTAAAAAATACTCGAATAAGAGGAGAAACAAATCCAGGAGATGCTACAAGGGGTATGTGGTTTAAGAGTGATGATGTTGGGCAGGGCGTGGTGGCTCACACCTGTAATCCCAACACTTTGGGAGGCCGAGGCGGGTGGATCACCTGAGGTCAGGAGTTTGAGACCAGCCTGAGCAACATGGTGAAACCCCGTCTCTACTAAAAATACAAAGCTTAGCTGGATATGGTGGTGTATGCCTGTAATCCCAGCTACTTGGGAGGCTGAGGCAGGAGAATCACTTGAACCCAGGAGGCAGAGGTTGCAGTGAGCCAAGATCACGCCATTGCACTACAGTCTGGGCAAAAGCGAAACTCCATCTCAAAAAAAAAAA
>NW_016808465.1:23718-24955 GCF_001698545.2 Rhinopithecus bieti | reverse complement strand
TGCAAGGTGGAGGGTGCAGTGAGCTGAGACTGTGCCACTACACTCAAGCCTGGATGACACAGCGAGACTCTGTCTGAAAAAAAAAAAAAAAAAAAGAGAAAAGAAAAGAAAACCCGTTTTCTGGAGAGAAATTGAAGCCATCTGCAGAAATTTGCATAAGTAGTGAGGGATCAATAGTTAATCCCCAAGACAATGAGGAAAATGTCTCCAGGCATGTCAGAGACCTTCATGGCACACCCTCTTATCACAGTCCTGGAGGCCTAGGAGGGAAAATGGTTTCATGGGCCAGGCTCAGTGCCCCCCTGCTCTGTACAGCCTTGGGATATGGTGCCCTGTGTCATAGCTGCTTCAGCTTCAGCCATGGCTAAAAGGGGCCAAGATACAGCTCAGACGATTGCTTCACATGGTGCAAGCCTTAAGCCTTGATGGCTTCCATGCGCTGTTGAGCCTGTGGGTGCACAGAAGTCAAGAATTGAGGTTTTGGAACCTCCACCTAGATTTCAGAGGATGTATGGAAATGTCTGCATGTCCAGGAAGAAGTTTGCTGAGGAGAAGAGCCCTCATGGAGAGCATCTGCTAGGGCAGTATGGAAGGGAAATGTGGGGCTGGAGTCCCCACACAGAGTCCCCACTGGGACTCTTGCATCAGAGTGATCTGGATGTGAGACATGGAGTCAAAGGAGATAATTTTGGAGCTTTAAGATTTAAAGATTGCCCTATTGAATTTCAAACTTCTATGGCGCCTGTAGCCCCTTTGTTTTGGCCCATTTCTCCCATTTAGAATGGGTATATTTACCCAATGCCTGCACCCCCATTTTATCTAGGAAGTAACTACCTTGCTTTTGACTTTAGAGGTTCATAGGTGGAAAGGACGTGCCTTGTCTCAGATGAGACTTTGGACTTGGACTGTTTGGTTAATGCTGGAATGAGTTAAGATGTTTGGGGACTGTTGGGAAGGCATGATTGTGTTTTGAAATGTGAGGACGTGAGATTTGGGAGGGGCCAGGAGTGGAATGGTATGGTTTGGCTGTGTCCCTACCCAAATCTCATCTTGAATTGTAGTTCCCATAATCCCAGCATGTCATGGTAGCGACCCAGTGGGAGGTAATTGAATCATGGGGGCAGTTACCCCCGTGTTGCTTTTCTTATGATAGTGAGTGAGTTCTTACGAGATCTGATGGTTTTATAAGGGGCTTTTCCCCCTTTTGCTTGGCACTTCTCTTTGTTGCCTCGATGTG
>NW_016808465.1:0-23704 GCF_001698545.2 Rhinopithecus bieti | reverse complement strand
AGATTTGGGAGGGGCCAGGAGTGGAATGGTATGGTTTGGCTGTGTCCCTACCCAAATCTCAACTTGAATTGTAGTTCCCATAATCCCAGCATGTCATGGTAGCGACCCAGTGGGAGGTAATTGAATCATGGGGCAGTTACCCCGTGTTGCTTTTCTTATGATAGTGAGTGAGTTCTTACGAGATCTGATGGTTTTATAAGGGGCTTTTCCCCCTTTTGCTTGGCACTTCTCTTTGTTGCCTCGATGTGGCAAAGGATGTGTTTGCTTCCCCTTCTGCCATAATTGTAAGTTGTTTGAGGCCTCCCAAGCCAAACAGAACTGTGAGTCAGTAAAGTCTCTTTCTTTTATAAATTACCTAGTCTTGGGTATTTCTTTATTAGCAGTGTGAGAACAGACTAATACATTTATAGTGTGACCTACCAATGTTGCTGTGAAGTTTACGTAAGCTCAGATATCTTGCTAAACTTTTTAAACTAGGAATTCCTAGTCCTGGCTATGCATCAGAATCACCTGAGAAGATTTAAAAAGTAAAAATTTCCAGTCCCCATCCCAGACCAATTATGTCAGAATCACTAGTATGAGGACCAGGACTCAGTAGTTTCTAAATATCCTTAGGTGATCCCAGTGTACAGCCAGGACTGAGAACCTTTGATTTTTTCTTTTTTCTTTCCTTTTTTTTTTTTTATTTGAGATGGAGTCTCACTCTGTCACCCAGGCTGGAGTGCAGTGGTGTGATCTCGGCTCACTGCAACCTCCACCTCCCAGACAACCTTTCATTTAAACAGCAAAACATACAGGAATAATACCATCCCCACTGATTGAACATTGGACTGAATAGTAGGTGTGTTTCAGGTAATTTCCCTTAAGGTAGTCCCATTAAGATAGTCACGTGTAAATGATGACAGTACATGGCAATATATTCGGATGTTATAAGGGCTGTACCAATAAAATTGTTCTGGATATATAGGAAAGAAAGAGATTGCTTCCAACTGAAGAGCACAGAAAAGGTTTCATATAGGAGGTAGCATCTGAACTAGACTTAGAAGCAAGGTAGTATTCAAGAAACAGAAATAGAGGGACAGTAAGGAATGATTAGTTCAGGCACAGAAATGCATAATCCATAGCCTAAATTATGTATGTGCCTCATACATATTTAATCTTCACAAACACAACACAAAGGTTGTTAGTTCTGTTTTACAGATGAGGAAACTGAGGCACATATAAGTTGAGGTCATACAGCTAGGAAATAGCCTAACCAGGATAGCTGTCCAAGCAGACATCAAGATGCTCTACATTTCTGACATGTGCAGTGCTTTTCCTTGGGAAGATTAATCTGGCCATAGAATAGATGATGATAACGTAAGGAGTGAAAGATGAGGCCAAGACATAGGCTAGTGCAATAATTAGCCTCGGATGTGACAGAGGTTTCATCTAGAATATTAAGCCCTTGAGTTATTACTATAGGTAAGGCTGTTCTTCTTCTCTATGAAGGAGAAGAGGAAATGGGTTTATGTTTTATCAGGAAGGATTTGAATTAACTCTGAGAAAGGACTGCCCTATGGTGAAGGTTGGTAGAAAAGGAAACAGAACTAGAGGGGAAGGAAATTGGGGGATCTCTTAGGAAGGTAGGGAGATTGAGAAGACCTCCTAGCATCCGTCCAGGTCTTCAGACTCTCTGAATCGCCTGTGCTTAATAAATAGCCCACCTGGATCCATGAAACGTGTTGGAAATCTAAAATGTACACAAATGAGTAGACAAACCAATCTTTTCATTAAGGTCTGAACTTGCTAATGAGTAATCTTCAGGCAGAAAGGGGTTTTCTTTGCTGGCTGGAACTCCCTGCTTCCATTCCACAAAGAACAGTAGCACCAGAGGCTGACCTCTTCCTTCAAGGTGATTCCCTAGAATTCTATGCTCCATACTTTCTCTTGCTTCTTCCCCATTTCCCTTCCCTTCCTTTTCTCCAATCCATTGGCACTAAGCCCAGGATATTATGCATAGAAGGAAGGGCAGTAGGCTCACCCACCCAGTTTCACCAGTTTGCAAGCACATCCCACCTTGCTGTTCTGAGCCCAACAACCCCTTTCTTCCTCCATACTGAAGGACCACCTTGCCCCAATCTGAGATTTGCCAGAACAAATAGGGAAACCTGCCTCGATCTGTTTTTTCAGATTGGGACTTCCCAAGCTATGCCATAGGAATACTGGGTTGGAGTGGGGGCCAGAGAGCCCTAGGAAACTAAGGGGATGTTCTGATTAAAGCAGAAAAATGTAGGCAGCCCTTCCCAGTGTGGTCTTCCTGACTTACTCATGAAGTGCCTCACTCAAGAAGCTGGTGGTATGTGGCACAGGGCAAAGAATACTGTGTGGGGAGTCAGAAGACCTTGGCTTTATAGAGTGCCCAGTTCTGTCAGCCTCATCCTGGTTTGAATCTGTTTCCCTCATCTATAAAGAAAAGAGATAATATTATTACAGAAAGAGAGCTTCCAGATGGAGTGACACAACACTACCTGTGAAGGAGTTTTGCCAAAAAACTGAATCAGAATCTGATCAAGTCTCTATATCACCTCAATTTACAGGGAATAGAACACAGAAAAACATTATACCAAAATATATGTGGTCAGTAAAATGCAGACCAGATTGTGCAAAACGCTAAAACTAAAAAAAACAAAAAATGGTTTCTCCAATAAACACAAGGAGGGAAGGATAGAGGCAAGGAGAAGGAGAGGGAGAGGAAACCCAGAACCTAAGCTTAAAGAGCCTTAAGAGACATACCAGTCATTCATAATGTATGGACCTTTGTATTCTTATGGGAATACAGCTGTTTGAAAATTGTATTTGTGAGACACTCAGTGAAATCTGAACACTGAATGGATACTGTATGATATTAAGAATGTATTCTTAGTATATTTCAGGTTTGATAATGGTATTACAATGATAATTTTTAAAGAGTCTATATTGTTCAGAGATACATGCTATTTTCAGACAAAATGATATGATGACATCAAGGATTTGCTTCAAAATAACCCAGAGATGTGTGGTGAGGGAGTGAATGGAGAAATGAAGTTACTAATTGCTGAAACTTGATAATAGGTATATGGGGGTTCATTACAGTTCATTATACTGTTTTCTCTACTTTTGTAAGTGTTTGAAAGTTTCAATAACAAAATTTGAAAATAGAAAGGATGGTTTACTCCAGCAATTTTGGAGTCCCAGAATTCTGAGAAAAGACCTGGAAGGTTATTATAAGGTGAGAGGATGTATGTATGGGAATGAAGGCATATAAAGCCCATCCCTGCTTCATTCTCAGCAATGCCACTTTAATATGTTTCCTGGACAGCTTGAATACTCTATCTTTGGCAGCCCAGGAATACTTGAGCTTGATTTGAGGCTGGTCAAGCTGCTTACACTTTAGCCTGAGGGAGATCCACTTTCAAACTTTTAAATGCAAGCAAAAGTAGAGTAGAGTATAAACCGTAGATTTTCCAGCCCGCATTCTTGGACTGCTCTGCAGCCTGAGATCCCTGGAATTTATTGCCTCCTGAATCAGGGGTCTCTAAGACCTCTGCCCTGGTTCTAGGCACAGTCTGTGAGTGTCAGGAATATAATTTCCAGTTTGCCTCAGAGAGCCCTCCCTCACTGCCAGACCTCCCTCTCTCCCCTAGTGAATAAGGTACACCCACACCTCCAACCTGGATGGCTCATTCTTCAGAAGCCTACCTGCCTCCACTCTTCCACTCCCAGTAGTTTTCTGTAATCAATCATTACATTTGTGTTGAAAATGCCTTTCACATACAATACAACAAAAAGTCGTAATTTCCAGGAATAGGAGAGCTAGAAAGACTTTAGGGGAGGTCCAGGGGAGGGTCATAATTTTGTGTCAGATCTGCCCTGACTAGGGAATAAATGACTGTGCGACCTAGAGTGTGCAATGACGTGAACCCTACTGATTTGGTTTGGCTCCGTGTCCCCATCCAAATCTCACCTCTATCTGTAATCCTCATAATCCCCATGTGTTGAGGGAGGGGCCTGGTGGGAAGAGATCATAGAGGCAGTTTCCTTTATGCTGTTCTCATGATTGTGAGTGAGTTTTCACAAGATCTGATGGTTTTAAGTGTTTGACAGTTCCTACGTTACACACACTCACTTTCTTTTTCCTGCTGCCTTGTGAAGAAGGTACTTGATTCTCCTTCCCCCTTTTCCATGATTATAAGTTTCCTGAGGCCTCCCCAGCCATGCAGAACTATGAGTCAATTAAACATCTTTCCTTTATAAATTACCTAGTCTCTAGTAGTGTCTTTACAGCAGTGTGAAAAAGGACTAATACATCCACCAAATGAGCATGTCAACAAGCAGGCATATTGCTAAATATTCTCTTGGGGTAGGAGTCAGT
Organism: Rhinopithecus bieti; assembly: GCF_001698545.2. NCBI lineage: Eukaryota > Metazoa > Chordata > Mammalia > Primates > Cercopithecidae > Rhinopithecus > Rhinopithecus bieti. The sequence continues at coordinate 19,311 of NW_016808465.1, read as the reverse complement.
TATGGATGCTGAGCTGGGAGAACAAGGTCACTCTCAGAGCCTGGATGAAACAAAAGGTGGTCCTCAGTTGATGCTATAGTTTAGATATTTGACCCCTCCAAATCTCATGTTGAAATTTGATCCCCAGTGTTGGAAGTGGGGCATGGTCATGGGGGCAGATTCCTCATCAATCACTTGGTGCCTTCCTGGAGGTAATAGTGAGTTCTTGCTCTATTACTTCTGTAACAGATGGTTGCTTAAAAGAGCCTGGCACTGCCTCCTCTCTCTCATGCTTCTTCTTGACATGCGATCTGCACACACCAGCTCTCATTCATGTTCCACCATGAGTAGAAGCTTCCTGGGGCCCTCATCACAAGCATATATTGATGCCTTGCTTTCTGTACAGCCTGCAAAACCACGAGACAAATAAACCTCTTTTCTTTATAAATTACTCGGCCTCAAGTATTCCTTTATGTCAATACAAAAATAGACTAAGACAGTTAGAAGGGGAGACCCTGTCAGACTGCCCCTGTCATTCTCTAACTTCATAGTCCTCTCCTATCCTATGATAGCCCTAAAATGGAAATAGAAGCAGCTTTGAGAGACAATTCTAGAGCACTGAAGAGGAAGCTTTAGTGACTTTGTGTCTCCCAAGAGTCAATCAGATGGGAGCTAGGATTCTGAAGTAGGGCCAGTCTACCAGCCACACTCTCTGAATTTTACTCCAACCCTGTGTAGAACAAATCCTTGCCTACCCAGAGAGGTATGCAGCACCTCATTCCTGCTCCCAATTCTCGCTGTTGGCTTGCAGCCATCAGCTCTCTGCAAAATCCAGCAAGCATACTGTCATATTTAGAACTAATATGAAAGGACAGCTTTCACATTCTCCCAAAATTTACTTCTGCTGAATGTCAACTTGGAGGAAATATTTCCCTACTTGCCCCTATCCCAGTCTCTGTTCATCCCTAGCAATAGATGCTTTCCAAACAGCTTGGGTTGGAGATGCCTGACAGGGCATCCTTTCAGTGTGTCAGGATCCAGTGAGATGAGAAGTTCTGCTTTACAGAATTTGGTGCTCATCTTCAAGCCTTCTCCTCCCTCAATTGGTGGAGGCACCAGAATGCTAATTATAAAAATGCAGGGCAGCTCCAAGCACCAGATACTCAAGCTCTTAAGGACAGGAAGCATCTTTTCCTGGGATTGGAACCCAAGCTTCCCTCCTGCCTGCGACCCATACAGCTGCTGAACATTTATGCACATGGCCCACTCCATCAGTAAGTGAAATCCACAATAATCTGAAAACCCGATTTCAGCTACTATCATATTACCAGAACTCCCTGCTCCACTACACTTTCCCTCATTTTACTTTTTAATATGGAAATATTCAAACATACATACAAATAGAATCATATAGTGAATCCCCATTTACCCACTACCCAGCTTCAAAAGTTAAGAATTCATGGCCACTTTCGTTTCAAACTTTCTTTCTAGAGTATTGTAAAGCATATTGCAAACACACCATCATATAATTTCACCCATATATACTTCAGATTATACCTTTTATACATTTTTTTAACCAGATATGAACAAAAGACATAAAAGGCTTCTTTAGAGGTAGGGAAATTCTGATCTTAGTTCTGCCACTGACATACACTTTAATTTTGGGATAGTCCATTTCCCTCTCTAGACCTCAATTTTCTCATCTGCGTAATGGAGTAGAAGATGTGGGAGCCGTGTGTGTGTGTGTATGTGTGTGCGTGTGTGTGTGTGTGTGCGTGCATGTGTGTTGTGGGAGTGGCTAAATGCTTTCCAAGTTTTAAAGTGCACCGGGGTTCCCTGCTACAATGGAGATTCTGATTCAGTAAATCTGAAGTGGAATATTGGATCATGCATTTCTAAGAAGTTTTCGGGTTATACAACTGCTGCTGATCCAAGGACACGCCTTGAGTAAGAAGGCTAAGTTATCTCAAAGTCAGGGATATTCCAAGTTCTGCAATTCCACAAGACCAAAATTCCTGACAATTTTATCCATCTTTCTACCAGTAGGTGGGAAGCATGGTTTAAATCCTCCCAGGCAAACCAGCCCAATTTTTAAATCTTCAAGTCAAGACTAATCACTGATTCCAGGCAGTGGTGTGTTAAAGCCAGCTCACACCAACCCTCAAGAGCTGATTGTAAACAATTTTCAGGAAATTTGTGAGCCAGTTGTCAAAAATCAAGCCATCATTAAAAATTAAATTAACATCCATGTTCCTAGTGATATTATTTGCAATAGCCAAAGGGTGTGCTGACAGATAAATGGATAAATGAAATGCAGTATACACACACAATAGATAGTACTCAGCCTTAAAAAGGAAGGAAATCTTGTCACATGCTACAACATGAATGAACTTTGAGAACATTATGCTAAGTGAAATAAACCAGTCGCAAAACAACACTGTATGATTCCACGTATATGAGACATCTGAAGTAGTGAAATTCATAGAGACAGAAAGTAGAATGGCGGTTATTAGAGGCTATGGGAGAGGGAAATGAGGAGTTGTTGTTTAATGGGTATAGAGTTTCAGTTTTACAAGATGGAGAAGTTCTAGAGATCTATTTCACAACAATGTAAATATACTTAACACTGCTGTGTTTTTTATTGCAATTAAATTTTCATTAAATTATATAACCTTTAAATTATATTAGAAACAAGAGTGATAACTATTCAAAATTCATCATTTCCAAAATATTTTACTACATTTTACTATTATCTGTCATATTATTACTATATTATACATGTGTATTATATATGTAATATATAACAAATATTTATACTATTTTATTTGCATGTTAGGAACACTGTATAATAGTGTGCTACTGTGTGTCTCTTCCCAATTCTGCATTCAGTAGCATGGAGTTGATAGTTTGAAACTGGCAAATGCTGCAAATTAGGTTGCTCCCTTCCCTCCATGTCCTGGAGAGCCACTTGTAAATATCTACCAGCACACCGCTGGTTCCAGGCCTTTCACTGCTAGTAAATGCTTCCTCTAGAATTACCTCAAAACCCACCTGTTGCATTTTAAAATTTCTTTTCCAGAATGGAGGTGGAAATCAAGTCTTTGTCAAAGCATGGCTTTAAATTGACCTTCCAGCCACTATGGTAAAGAAATAAGAAAGAGGCCGAGAACAACTCATTTATCAGATGAAATATTACCTGAGATTGTATGTGCCAGACCTGAAATATTACAATTGGAATAATTTAGAAACCTATTGATGGACAGATTCACTCTAAAGAATATTCGTCGTCGGGTCCAAAAATTGGTTTCTACGCTTTTCTATTAAACCATTTTTTCTGCATGAGTGTTTCATCTTAGTAGTAGAAAGGCTCGCTATTGAGGTTAAGAGACTTTGGGCACAAATATTGGGTTGTAACACTAGCTGTGGGACCTTAAGCACAGTATTTCAACTCTCTGTGCCTCAGTTTCCTCATGTGTCACATGGGAGTAGAAGGATCATCATTATCATCATCATCATCATCATCATCATCATCATCATCATCATAGCTAACACATATATGCTCACTGTGTGTCAGGCACTGTTCTAAAGGCTTTACGTAACTTCACTCATTTAATTCTCACAACAACTCTAAGAAGTTATTTGCTATTAGTTTAATCGCCAGTTTACTGATAAGTAAACTGAGGCACAAATAGGTGAAGTAGCTTTCTTAATGCTACAGCAGTTAGTAAATGAAGGGGGGTTATTATACAACCTCACAACTCAAAGAGTCATTCAATTATCTTCTGAAGGAACCACTGCCAAGTTGAAGTTGGGAGCCCTGATTAGGCCTCAAGGCTATACTCTGCTGATTAAACCTGAGTCACAGGGCAGGACCTCACAGATCTGAGAAGCAGTGAGGGCAGATTTGAGTCTCTTGAGACTTGGGAAATGAAGCCAGGACTTATCTGTCCAAATTGGAGCAGGAAATCCAGAGGGCAGGACAGGTGGTGGGAAGTCCCCTTCTATAGCTTCAGTCTAGAGACAGAATGTCACATTTTCATTGGCAACCCAGATTCTAGCAGGTCCCATCAAATGTTTTACACAGGATGTTCTCAAGGCTGATGTTTGGAACTGAGCAGGGTCAGGAAACTGGTTCTATATTGTTTCTTGATGGACTTAATTTATTCTCTGGATTTGAGTAATTTGTATGCATTTCCCTTGACCCATGGAGGTCCCAAAGGACAAAATGATAGGTGTTCCTAATTGGAATCTGCAGTGGATTCACTCTTTCGCTGAAAGAAAAAAATATTACAGAGTTACATGTCAGGAACTTGGGTATCATTTGGCTTGGCCAAAGGCTCTCATGAACCATTCCCCAGCCTTCTCTCTTGTGGACAGCTTCTTTACTTGGCTTCTTGCTTTTTGCCTCCAACCTGAAAGCTATTTCCAAGCACCACAACAACCTAGAGAGCCACTGCAATCTTCATTTAAAAACAAAACAAAACAAAACAAAAAAAACCTCTTTTCTCATTTGTCCTTCTACCAAAATGTCCCAGGGAAAGGTAATATGCCCACCTGTAAGAATAACAAAAAATATCAAAACATAAAGAGTTAAAAATCAGCTTGTTCTCAAAGGCACCAGAACCATTTCACCCAAAATGAAACTCTGTCAGAGGCCAGAATATTAGCTAACAATAGTGACTCCAATATCTTATAGTCCAGAAAAGAGGAAGCTAGAAATGACCTTGAGGCATCATCTGATCCAGCCCCCTTTTTCTAGTTGGGTGAATGTACCAGAGATCAGCTCATTTACAGGGACAGCTTCTGGGGTGTTGATGACCAATCTGCTTTGACCACAAATTGGCGTATCTACCATCTTCCTAAGGGATGCTACAGGTATGTTCATTCCACTGGAGAGACTCTGTTATATTCAGATCTCTCTTGGTCTCCAGTCTATTGTGATTATAATTTTATCTTCCACATTGCTGCTGTTGTTTGGAAAATGACTGCTTTGTGGAGAGCATCAAACAGAGGCTAGTCCACATAGTATCATATAGTTCAGAGATCTGTTATTATCCTCTAAATTTTCATTGATACTGAAGATAAACCTAGAAATCTGATACCTGTCCTCGGAAGCTTATAATTCTTCCTTTTATTCTAAAGCAAATCTAGCCAAGGACCCCACACAAGGTCACTCTCTAACAGGTATAAATGTATGCCTGCACCAAATGAGAGGCAGTGTGTAGGAGTGGAATGAGCACGGGCTTTGGAAACAGGCTTTTGGTGTTTCCTTTTCCTCATCAATAAAACGAATGTAGTGTATATAAAGGTCCTGGCATGGAATAGGAATTTAGTAAGTGTACCAGTTCTTAGCAAATGATAGTCCAGTACAGGGGTGAACATTTTCCCCTTTCCTTTAACAGTGCTCACGAACTCAATTCCACCCCAAAGGCATTGAGGACACTGGAGCCATTCTAGCCTGACCTCCCCATTTCTTGTTCTTTCTTTTTCTTTTCTGTTTATTCCTCCCCATTCCTCCTCATCTTTAATTCCCCTCTTCCTCTTTAATTTCTCACCATCCCCTTCACCTTACTTCTTTTACCTCCCCCTCTAGCTAACACAGTGAGTTCTGTTTGCACACAGCAGGTGAGAAAATGTAATTCACCTGGATGGCAAATGACTTGCCAAGTGGATTTGAGGGGTTGCAGTCCTCCTTCCTGCTGTGGTACATGATTATTATTTGACTAAGCCTCTGGAGAAAAGAGTGACAACTGAGACAGATCCACCAATGTATGCCTATCCCACAGGCTTTTGCTATAGGCCTAGCAGTTGACTCGTCCTTATCTAGGACTCAGGCAACTCCCAGCCCCCAAGTTAGAGTGCCAGAAAAATTAGCTCCAGATCTTAAAACATTCTGTTCTTGGGGGAAAGAGGAGGGAGGAATACAGTCTCTGTAACTAAAAGGGTTATGGAAATTGCCTAGCTAGGGGATCATTTCTAGGCAGAAAGTGATGATAAAAATAGTCACTTGTAACTGAAATGAAGCTACACCCGGGTGGCTTCAAATAATCTGTTTCCTTCTTCTACTGACACAAACACATTTCTGCTACAGTTAGCACCACACAGGCAACTGGACAAGAATAGGGCAGTGTGAATTCAGACCCTAACGCATCTGCAAAGGGGCTGTCAGCAGAATGCCAGCAGCAGCAGCAGCAGCAGCAACTTCTGCTGCTGCATTTTGGGGACTGATGACTGAGGCACAGCAAACAGGGCTGAATTCCCAGGAGACAGTGAGGATCCCTGGACTCAGGTATAGTTTGTTGGACTGTGTATTAGTTAGTACTGCCATAATCCTGTGTATTAGGTAAGATTCTACCACAGACTGGGTGACCTTAACAACAGAAGTTTATTGTCTCACAGTTTTGGAGGCTAGATGTCTGAAAGTGTTGGGAATCAACTTAAGTGTCCATCAACAAATGTACAGATAAAGAAAATGTACTAATACATACAAACCAGAATACTCTCCAGCTTTAATAAAGAAGAAATTCCTGCCATTTGCAACAGCATGAATGAACCTGGAAGACATTTTGTTAAGTGAAATAAGCCAGGAACAGAAAGACAAATACAGCATGATCTCACTTATAGGTAGAATCTTAAAAAGTTGAACTCATAGGAGTAGAGAGTAGAATGGTGGTTACTAGGGGCTGGGGCTGGAGGTGTTGAGGAGACACTGGTCAAAGGACACAAAATTTCAGTTAGATGGAAGGAATAACACAAGAGATCTATTATACAACATGGTTACTATAGTTGATAGCAATGTATCGTGTACTTAAAAATCACTAAGAGGAGATTTTAAGTGTTCTCAGCACACAAAAAAATTTGAGGTAATGCATACATTAATTAGCCCAATCTAGCCATTTCACATTGTATACATATTTCAAAATATCATACTGTACATGATAAATATATGAAATATTTGTCTGTCAATTAAAAGATAATTGGATTAGAAAAAAAACTTAACTGCTGTGGAAATGAGGGCTTATTGATATTCCTGAGGACGAAATAGCCAGTGTCTTTTGTTATTCAAAGCATATGGTAATATCCTGAGCTCTAGTAACATCCACCCAGCCTGGGCCACCTAGTTTGAGGCCATTATCTCACACGGTACCTCACTAAAACTCTTCACTTTCCAAATTCCAATATGAAACCACCGGAATGACCTCCCTGTACTTTCAAATTAGATGAGAGTGCTTCAATTTTCTCTAATGGATGATCTGTCCTTTTTCCTATATGAAATTAGCTGATAGCAGGAAGCTGGAGAATAAAAAACAACATTTTTCATTAATCAGAAAGCTATTTTGTAAAAGTTGGAGCTGCAGAAATTATTCCAGAGAAATGGTTGCTAGCCATGTCTACTTTCACTCTTCCTATATCTGTGAATCATAAAATTGTACCATTTCTATTCTTTCTTGAAGTTAAACTGTCAACTTAATATTTTGCCCACAGTAGTCTCTCAACACATGTTTGCTAATGGATTGACTCATGCTACTCAAAATTGAACCATCATATAAATGTGTGGCCTGAGAGCTACATGAGAATGGAATCCAAAACTTGGCTTCATGCAGCAAGATACACAAGATAACTTCACATGACATGGATATTGATAAACTTTTAAATTTGTAAATATTGTACATTAGATTATATCTTCTTATTGGGGAGAAGAATTCTCAGAACCAACTCTAGGGTTCCAATACATGTTAAAACAATGGACTAAAACTTCTGCCAGTTTTAGTAGAGACCTAAGGAACGATTTGAGTTGACAAAAGCTTCCAGCCCATGGTGTCTCTCAATTCATGTACTGTGAGGAATGAATAATATCTTTCTCCCCCTACCCCATACTACTCTCAGTGTAATCCCTAGCATAATTAAAATTTATGGAAAATTAGAGCTGGTTGGTAGTTTTGGGAAAATTTAGTGGCTAAGCTCATTGCTATGGTTTGAATGTCCCCTCCAAAATTCATGCTGAAATTTAATTGCTGTTGTGATGGTATTAGGAGGTGGGACCTTTAAGAGGTGATGAAGTGATAAGGGCACTATTAATGCTGTTATTACAGGAGTGGGCTCCTGATGAAAGGATAAATTTGGTCCTCATTTTCTCCCCCATTGCATACACTTCCTCACCATGATGCCTTCAACCACGGGATGGCCCTCATTATATGCCAGTGCCATGCTCTTGTACTTCCTAACCTCCACAGCACTGAGCCAAATAAATACCTTTTCTTTATAAGCTGCCCAGTCTGTGGTATGCTGTTATAGCAGAAAAAAAGAGATTAAGACACTCACCTTCTCCTCAAAAGTGAAGATGAAATCCTTACCAATGAATATAGCACTCCCTTCACAGTAGGTTGGCAGGCCATCTGCTGCCAGTTTGAGGTTTTGAGCAGCTTTTGCCTTGTGCCTTTGCCTCTTCTAGCCATTCCCTACTAGGCAGCCCCTGGAGGAGACTGTTGGGTCTTCGAATTGGCCAGTCTACCTGTTGGGCTGGCCTTGTGCTGAGAACAGACTGGCCAGCCTCCTCTACGTAAACTTGCCTAGTTACCTCATTCTTTTTACTATCCACTGCTGTCCTAAAGTAAGACTTTCCTGATAATTAATCAATGGAGAAAAATTAAAGGAGTTGGGGTTAGTTGATGGAGCAAAGAAAGAGAAAAGTAAAGAAGGATAGTTAACACTTTATTGAATTAAAAGCCATTTTATTTATTACAGAACATTGTTCTTGGTGAGAACAGAAAAAGATAAACTAAACTAGGACAACAACTTTAAATATTTAAGTTATATTTAAAGAAACATTTTGGGAATTGAATTGGTTGATAACTAAGAGAGGAACATCTTCCTGGAGCTCTTTTAGGGATAGAGATGGGGGAAATGTGGAGACAGACCCACCTCAGAAGGTGCTTCTTTGCCCATTTCTGATGCTTACACACTCTTTATGGTTTAAAATGCCATTTCCTTGGACAGTGAAGGAAAGAAGGAATCTTAAAGAGGCAATCAGCAACTCTCTAAATTTTACGGTCATGTTTACATTCTCCCAGGAGGGAAAATCTATCCCATGTAAAAGAACTCCAGAGGAAGAAAGTTCTAAGGCCTCTCTCTCATTCATCTTAAAGTTTAACAGCTCTCAATGGCAAGAATGTTGCTTTATATTTATCCCAAATCTTTCCTATTAAAAAGAATACATTTTCTTTTGTTCTAGCCTCTGGAAACGAAACACAATTGGTCATACATCTGAAGACCATTTCTCAATAGCCTCGCAGTCTCCTTTTCTCCAAGATAAACATTCTCAGCTTCTTTAATCTTTTTTGAAGATGTTCCCAATGCCCTTTGTGGCTCTCCTCAGGATTCCCTTCACTCTCTCTTCATCTGCCTTTAAGTGTGGAACCTAGAATTATATAGATCTTCTAGTACGTATTTGAGTACAATGAAAAGCTCCCTTTTCCAGTAATCAGATTGTTTTTTGCATATTCAGGTTGCACAGCCTGTGCTGTGATAATAGCTACACTCCTGTCATTGGTCACTGAGGTTGTCTTCCATTATTTTGCTCAGTAAATTATAGAATAACTCAATGGAATATTATGCAGCCACTGAAAAGGATCATAATTATTAAGAGTGTATAGCCACAGGTGGAGAAAAGGTTTATGTTTAGCAGATGGGTAAGTGAAAAGACGCAAGTGACAAAATTATGTGGCCTCTTATCTATGGCCACACAGTACTTTATATACCACTTTATTAAAGCACTTAGCATTTTCTACTATTGTCATTTGTTTCTGTGCCTATCCATTCTTCCAAGCCAATGAACTCTGAGGGCCTAGGCAGTACGTGAGTCAACTCTGTTGTGCCAGCACTGGGTGCAGGTCCAGGCAGAGAGTAGGTACTCAGATGTGTTTGTTAAATGAACAGATAAAGTGAATAAATTTCATGCTATATAAAATACCTAAGCATGGAAATAGAGACTTGGATATAATAAGAGGAAATCAAAATAAGTATGCTAGTATGGTGGAATTACAAGGGTTTTATTCTTCTCAGAAATTGTTTTCACCTATTGTTACTACCTGGAGAAAAGGGAGGAGATGAAAATCAGGCTTATAGTGTTTACTCCTGGCTGACAGGTTTTCAATGTCCTACTTTCCATGCAGCTTGTTTCATTGTTACTGGACTGTGCACTGTCTTGGTATCTGAGTGGACCCTTTGGTTTACTTTTAGTAAGAACCCTCAGAAATTTTGAGCTCCTTTCCAAAGACACCGCTTACCAATATCCCCTTTCCCCAACCTGGTCTTCCTTCTCTCAAACCACACACGTGTGTGACTGTAATAAGCATGTACCAGGGACATCGTCTCATTTTAACTTTCTAACAATGCTGGAAGGTAGTCAAGATAGGGATAAATCTATGTGTGAAAGATGTGAAAACAAAGGCTTAAAAGGCCCATGGTGACAGAGCTAATAAAGGGAAGATAAGAACTAGACCCCAGGTTCTGACTTTAAACCCATGAATCATACTATCCACTGCTCTGCTGCAGGAGCTCAGATCTAATGACCCTCAGAATCCCTATGCCCCAAGCCTGTAACTACTTGATCCTTTCGGTTGCTAGGTGAAAAGGCAGGTAGGGATAGAAATGAAAAGTTAACATTTACTCTATGCCTAAAATTTATCAGTCAACCAACCTCTGGTATGTACTATTATTATCCAGGCTTTTCAGAGAAGAGGCAGCAGACTCAAGGGGTTAAAGTGATTTCCCATGGTCACACAGGTGGTAAATGGCAGAGCTAATATTCAAACACAGATCTGTCTAACTCCAAAACCTAGGCCCTTGGCACTACATCAGATAGAGTATAAGCTTTACCTCAATTTAGTAACATGGCCCAGGCTCCAAGATCAACCACTGATAAGCTCTTTCCTTGAACATCGTCTTAGACATAGCTCCCGGAAGGGAGAAGGCAGGCTTAGAAGAAAAGCCAAGCTTGGCAGGTAGCAGCTGTGGCTTCAATTTTCTGTTGAGTGACATTAACTAAGTCAACCATGTACTGCTCTCCAGCCTGCAGGTGTCACTCTGAAAGGATTTAGCCTTTCTACCAGGCCCAGAATTATGCTATTTCAGCTTTAATCCTATGTCAAACCACGTGTCCCCTCTCACCATCACCATCCTCTTTGCTAATCTGTGTTAATATGGGTAGAACAACGGAGGGAACATACATTCTCAAAGTGCTCTGTGCCAGACGTGTTCTAAATGCCTAACATATTTAATCCTTACCACAACCTTATGAGGTAGATACTCTTATATTCCCAGTTTTACTAAGGAGCAAGCTGAGGTACAGAAACGTTAAATATTTGCCCAAGTTCACACAGCCAGTGAGTGGCAGAGCTGAGATTTGAACTTGAACAAATCTGCAAGAGTGCATGTTTTAAGCACAGCAATGTATTGATAGCCCACGTGTGATGTGATAGCAGCAAAAAAGCAGGACAGGAAAGTCCCAAATTGATGCTAAAGCTGGCAATAGCAACAATATAGCTTCCATCTAGACAATGCTTTACAGTTTGCATAGCACTTTGCACATCTATAGACTCAATCTGTCCTCACAACAATGGCATAGGGAAGGTAGCACTAATATTATTAGCCTCCATTTTAAGGAGGCAGTATAGAACATCCGTGTTCTGGAGTTTGACTTGGATTCAAGTTCTAGCTCTGTTCTTTCCTAGTTACGCTTCACTAAACATATCTTTTCCGGGCCTTAAGATTTTCATATGTAAAATAGCTTCATGGTGTTATGGGGAGGAATGAATGCAGTAATATATGTACAATGTTTCACAGAGTTCCTGACCCAAAGAAAGCCATCAACAAATGTTAGCTATTATTATTAGATGATGGAACTAAAGGCCTAAATATGGAGGGACTCATATATACAGCACTCAGGGAGGCAGGAGCACAGCAGGGTCTAGATTCCATGCTCTTTTCCCCATTCCAGTGTTCTTCTAGGATTTGTCACCCTGAGGCTGCCATTTTGTGTTTTGACAGGCCAGTGGCCTGCCGCAAGACTGCTGAGGATGAGCATAATTTCAGATCAGAATGTTCATTTTGTCTGCCACTTCCGCCCCTCCTTGCCACTGATAATTAAAATACAACACCTGGCATAAAGCTGGCCAGTAGCAGGCCCTCAGTAAGTATCTACTGAATGAATGAAATACGTATGTCATGAAAGTGTTCCCACTGTATCAGAGAGAGAGAGAGAGAGAGAGAGAGAGAAAGAGAGAGACAGAGATAAACCATAGTGTTTGCCTTCAAGAAATTCACAGTCCTACAAGAAATATAGATTCCCAAATCAATGATTGCCCAATAATGTGATAAATAATGCACTATGAGGCTAAAAAAGAGCTACGGGAATACCTTAGAGGGAAGGAAAGCCTCTTTCTAGCCATTTGTTACGAATCCTACCATCCCCTGGAAGCAAAGAGAGGAGAGTGACAAAATTATTTCTAAGAAAGTGGATACCCTGAGGTGACAGCCAGAGCTCAAATTCTGACCTCAAATCCAAAGTGTCTTCAGCGATAAANGATTCCCTTCACTCTCTCTTCATCTGCCTTTAAGTGTGGAACCTAGAATTATATAGATCTTCTAGTACGTATTTGAGTACAATGAAAAGCTCCCTTTTCCAGTAATCAGATTGTTTTTTGCATATTCAGGTTGCACAGCCTGTGCTGTGATAATAGCTACACTCCTGTCATTGGTCACTGAGGTTGTCTTCCATTATTTTTGCTCAGTAAATTATAGAATAACTCAATGGAATATTATGCAGCCACTGAAAAGGATCATAATTATTAAGAGTGTATAGCCACAGGTGGAGAAAAGGTTTATGTTTAGCAGATGGGTAAGTGAAAAGACGCAAGTGACAAAATTATGTGGCCTCTTATCTATGGCCACACAGTACTTTATATACCACTTTATTAAAGCACTTAGCATTTTCTACTATTGTCATTTGTTTCTGTGCCTATCCATTCTTCCAAGCCAATGAACTCTGAGGGCCTAGGCAGTACGTGAGTCAACTCTGTTGTGCCAGCACTGGGTGCAGGTCCAGGCAGAGAGTAGGTACTCAGATGTGTTTGTTAAATGAACAGATAAAGTGAATAAATTTCATGCTATATAAAAATACCTAAGCATGGAAATAGAGACTTGGATATAATAAGAGGAAATCAAAATAAGTATGCTAGTATGGTGGAATTACAAGGGTTTTATTCTTCTCAGAAATTGTTTTTCACCTATTGTTACTACCTGGAGAAAAAGGGAGGAGATGAAAATCAGGCTTATAGTGTTTACTCCTGGCTGACAGGTTTTTCAATGTCCTACTTTCCATGCAGCTTGTTTCATTGTTACTGGACTGTGCACTGTCTTGGTATCTGAGTGGACCCTTTGGTTTACTTTTAGTAAGAACCCTCAGAAATTTTGAGCTCCTTTCCAAAGACACCGCTTACCAATATCCCCTTTCCCCAACCTGGTCTTCCTTCTCTCAAACCACACACGTGTGTGACTGTAATAAGCATGTACCAGGGACATCGTCTCATTTTAACTTTCTAACAATGCTGGAAGGTAGTCAAGATAGGGATAAATCTATGTGTGAAAGATGTGAAAACAAAGGCTTAAAAAGGCCCATGGTGACAGAGCTAATAAAGGGAAGATAAGAACTAGACCCCAGGTTCTGACTTTAAACCCATGAATCATACTATCCACTGCTCTGCTGCAGGAGCTCAGATCTAATGACCCTCAGAATCCCTATGCCCCCAAGCCTGTAACTACTTGATCCTTTCGGTTGCTAGGTGAAAAGGCAGGTAGGGATAGAAATGAAAAGTTAACATTTACTCTATGCCTAAAATTTATCAGTCAACCAACCTCTGGTATGTACTATTATTATCCAGGCTTTTCAGAGAAGAGGCAGCAGACTCAAGGGGGTTAAAGTGATTTCCCATGGTCACACAGGTGGTAAATGGCAGAGCTAATATTCAAACACAGATCTGTCTAACTCCAAAACCTAGGCCCTTGGCACTACATCAGATAGAGTATAAGCTTTACCTCAATTTAGTAACATGGCCCAGGCTCCAAGATCAACCACTGATAAGCTCTTTCCTTGAACATCGTCTTAGACATAGCTCCCGGAAGGGAGAAGGCAGGCTTAGAAGAAAAAGCCAAGCTTGGCAGGTAGCAGCTGTGGCTTCAATTTTCTGTTGAGTGACATTAACTAAGTCAACCATGTACTGCTCTCCAGCCTGCAGGTGTCACTCTGAAAGGATTTAGCCTTTCTACCAGGCCCAGAATTATGCTATTTCAGCTTTAATCCTATGTCAAACCACGTGTCCCCTCTCACCATCACCATCCTCTTTGCTAATCTGTGTTAATATGGGTAGAACAACGGAGGGAACATACATTCTCAAAGTGCTCTGTGCCAGACGTGTTCTAAATGCCTAACATATTTAATCCTTACCACAACCTTATGAGGTAGATACTCTTATATTCCCAGTTTTACTAAGGAGCAAGCTGAGGTACAGAAACGTTAAATATTTGCCCAAGTTCACACAGCCAGTGAGTGGCAGAGCTGAGATTTGAACTTGAACAAATCTGCAAGAGTGCATGTTTTTAAGCACAGCAATGTATTGATAGCCCACGTGTGATGTGATAGCAGCAAAAAAGCAGGACAGGAAAGTCCCAAATTGATGCTAAAGCTGGCAATAGCAACAATATAGCTTCCATCTAGACAATGCTTTACAGTTTGCATAGCACTTTGCACATCTATAGACTCAATCTGTCCTCACAACAATGGCATAGGGAAGGTAGCACTAATATTATTAGCCTCCATTTTTAAGGAGGCAGTATAGAACATCCGTGTTCTGGAGTTTGACTTGGATTCAAGTTCTAGCTCTGTTCTTTCCTAGTTACGCTTCACTAAACATATCTTTTCCGGGCCTTAAGATTTTCATATGTAAAAATAGCTTCATGGTGTTATGGGGAGGAATGAATGCAGTAATATATGTACAATGTTTCACAGAGTTCCTGACCCAAAGAAAGCCATCAACAAATGTTAGCTATTATTATTAGATGATGGAACTAAAGGCCTAAATATGGAGGGACTCATATATACAGCACTCAGGGAGGCAGGAGCACAGCAGGGTCTAGATTCCATGCTCTTTTCCCCATTCCAGTGTTCTTCTAGGATTTGTCACCCTGAGGCTGCCATTTTGTGTTTTGACAGGCCAGTGGCCTGCCGCAAGACTGCTGAGGATGAGCATAATTTCAGATCAGAATGTTCATTTTGTCTGCCACTTCCGCCCCCTCCTTGCCACTGATAATTAAAATACAACACCTGGCATAAAGCTGGCCAGTAGCAGGCCCTCAGTAAGTATCTACTGAATGAATGAAATACGTATGTCATGAAAGTGTTCCCACTGTATCAGAGAGAGAGAGAGAGAGAGAGAGAGAGAAAGAGAGAGACAGAGATAAACCATAGTGTTTGCCTTCAAGAAATTCACAGTCCTACAAGAAATATAGATTCCCAAATCAATGATTGCCCAATAATGTGATAAATAATGCACTATGAGGCTAAAAAAGAGCTACGGGAATACCTTAGAGGGAAGGAAAGCCTCTTTCTAGCCATTTGTTACGAATCCTACCATCCCCTGGAAGCAAAGAGAGGAGAGTGACAAAATTATTTCTAAGAAAGTGGATACCCTGAGGTGACAGCCAGAGCTCAAATTCTGACCTCAAATCCAAAGTGTCTTCAGCGATAAATTTCTGTATTTCTAGATGAGAGCTAGCTTTCTTTACTCTCAAAAAAGGGAAAGAAGAAAGGGACCTGTATTGACTTATACAAGGAGACTAAAGTTAGCTTTTTAAAAATTAAGAACTCCTTAAATAAGGAGTTGGGAGACGTTGTATGGCACCGATCCAAGGTAGATTTTAAAATCTCATGACTGTGTCAAAGCCTAGAAGATTGTCTGTCCAAGATTATTAGGGTGTGAGCTGGAGGCAAAAGGAGATCCTTCATACCTTTGATAGGGCTCTACTCTAATAATGACTTGGAGTGTCAAAATGAATTTCAGTTCTGCTAAGTAAATGGGCCTCTTAAATCAGGACCATAGATTAGGCATTCTGAGCTCACTGGGCATTGAGCATGGCAATCCATTGCCCACTGTGAGTTTATGGTTAGAGATACCAAGAAAATTGCCAATTGTATTCCATGTCTATTTGGCATCACTGCAGAACTATATGCACCCCTCAACCTGCTGCAGGAAGAAAACATAAAACTGATTACTCTGAGTATTAGCAGCATTATCTTATTCAGTTATTCCACAGAAATTACCACTCAGCATCAATACCTAAAAAGAAGAACTGCATTTTGTGCCCTTTCTAGAGAAGCAAAGGGGTTTTGGCATCTCTGCCCTAACCCCTCACACCCAATAGTCTCTTTCTGTTTCACTCTCTTTCTCTTCCCTTCTCCCTCTCTCTCAGTCTCTGTCACATAGACACACACACACACACACACACACACACACACACACACACATTTCCTTCAGCTCAGTTTGATATCTAGGCCAATTCATTAAACACTAGCTCAATTATTTATTAGCTGTGTGACCTACAGAAAGTTACTCAACCACTCAGAACTTTTTTTAATCTTTAAAATGCAAATACCATTATCTACCATAGAGAGAGTTTGGTACCCAATAGGGGTGTTCAATAACTGGAGTCAGAGTAGGTGCTACCTTCTGGATGGTAAAGAGAGAGTCTCAGCATGGAGGAATGTGAGTTGAAAAGTGCTGGTTTTTCTAGGCATTTGAGAGACTGAGATGGGCTGACTCATTAGGCATTCTGCTTGCATCAGGCAGCACCAGCAATCTTAATGCAGGCTATTACATAAGTTACAAGACAAAGCAACTCTCCTCTGGTATTAAAACTTACTTGGACAGCAAGACTGCTGTAAAAGCATGATTTAAATTCTTCATCTCCTTTCCACCTACCCCAGACCCCTGCCATTTCCAGATCCTTTCTCTCACTGTCCCATGCCTACCACATCCTGTAAAACTCCAAACTCATTTTGTCACTCACTTACCATCCCGCCTATCACAATTAAAACAACACACGTTTCTTCAATTATCCTCCTTCTGCTGGCAGATGACAAGCGTGGGCTGTTATAACAATGGATTCCCTAGGTAGGGCTTCAAAAGAAACCAGGGGATTGAAGAAATGTATACAGAGTTTTGTAATCTTTTAATTAAATAAAAGTGTATAAAAATGAACCGTTTCACTCCAGATACAGTGGTGCTGCTGATGTGTCTTGTCACTGCAATATTTATCTTCTGGCAATGTGATGAAAAGACTTGTGCTCCCCTCTACCTGACAGGTCAGTAAGTCCCCAGTGCTTTCCTTCTCCCCTGGGGCCAATGTGTGGGCAGAATTTTCAGCAGGGTCAGCTCTTTAAGCAGACTGCAGCAAGAGCAGCCTTGTAGAACTGGAGCAGCAGTGTTGTAAAGGGCCCTCAGAAACCCACTATTCCATAACTTCAACTGGCCACTATAGACAGAAGAGAGAGAGGAAATGAAAAAGAACAGACCCTGAGGAAAGGAGAGACTCAGAGAGAGATTCAGAATAAGATCGATGGGCTACAGAAAAATAAAGGAAAGAGGGAAAAGTCAAGTAAGAGAGAGAAAGTAAGCATGAGAAAAAGCAAGAGAAAGACTGGCCAAATGTGAGAATTGGAGACGACAGAAATAAAAGAACAAGATAAAGGAAAACTTAGAAAATACACAAGTAGCAAAAGGCCTTTGAAGAGAGGAAAAATGAGAGGCAAAATGAAAAGATAGATAAAAAAGAAGCAATTAAATGGGTTGTTGGGGGAGGGGCAGCAATTACCAGGGCCCTAACTAATCTGTTTCTTACTTGGCATTAAACAACTTTTGTTACATTCATAATACGATTACACTTGACAGATGTCAAGGTTATCACCTTGACAAGCAAGTGTGGAAGATATTTGTTTTGATATCCACTGCACACCTGTAGACATTTAGAAGCTGCAGTAACTAGGGCAAGTTGGGAAGAGATAAAGAGAGAAAAGCTAGGAAGAGTCTTAGCAAGCCCAGAACTTTTGCCCAAAGTAGGGGGACAGAGAGAGAGAGAGAGAAAGAGGGAGAGAGACAGAGAAAGAGAGAGAGAGAAAAATACAAAGACAAATGTACACACATGCACACTTTGACACTAATTTTGGTTTGAAAATTAATAGCTTTACACTCTTCTAGCAAATGAAAGTGGCCACTTTTTCTGTACCTCCATTTCCAAAGTTGGCATCCTTTTCTCCATCACTACAACCCAGCCTCTATACAGGCGCTCCTAAATCATCACTTGGGATGATTGGAACCATATCCTTCCTAGCCTCCCTGCCTCCAGCCCTGCCTGCCTATCTAAACCCTTACTCCCAAACATGTTCTGGACCATCCTGCACTCTGGGATGTTTATCCTGGCATGCTAGAGTTGGGGGTGCCATGGTGGCAGTGACAGACTTGTCCCAAGTTGGACAGTGGTGACTGGACTATAGTCTGAAGAGGCTTTCACTCTTTTTTTTTTTCCTGTAAATAAAAGAGGTAGAGGGTTTGGGAGACTGAGGCAGGAGGATGACTTGAGATCAGGAGTTCAAGACCAGCCTGGCCAACATGGTGAAACTTCATCTCTACTAAAAATACAAAGAATTAGTCAGGCGTGGTGGCATGTGCCTGTAGTCCCAGCTATTTAGGAAGCTGAGGTGGGAGGATAGCTTAAGCCTAGGAGGCAGAGGTTACAGTGAGCTGAGGTCATGCCACTGCACTGCCATCTGGGTGACAGAGCAAGACCCTGTCTCAAAAAAAGAGGGTGGGGAGGAAGAAGATTTTGTGTTTTCTACCAAATTGTTTTTTTTATCAACCTAATTTACGTGATTGTTCTATTAAAAACATAAAGTTAAATTAGTTCAGCTCAAATGGTCTCCAATTACATATTTCTTTTAAAAAACAGACAATTAACATGTTCAATGATTAAGTATAACTATGGTCTAGTTGAAAGAAAACATAACTTAGAGTCAGGCTAATCCTCCAAACTTTCCCCTTTCATGTGCCTGAATGCTTTGTTCCCGCCTTGCCAATGGCATGTATATAACGTGTAAAATTACAAGCTGATTTTCTTGTCACCTCAGCTGGACTCTGAATTTCTAAAAGGTAGCCATTCCTCTTTCTTTCTTTCTTTCTTTTTTTTTAATGTTTAATTTTTTTTTATTATTATTATACTTTAAGT
>NW_016808464.1:0-1496 GCF_001698545.2 Rhinopithecus bieti | reverse complement strand
TTCCTTCCTTCCTTCTTTCTTTTTTCTTTCTTTCTCTTTCAGACAGGGTCTTGCTCTGTTGCTGAGGCTGGAGTGCAGTAGCTCAACCATGGCTCACTGCACCCTCGACCTCCCCAGCTCAAGTGATCCTCCCACCTTAGCCTCCCGAGTAGCTGGGACTACAGTTTCACACCACCACTCCTGGCTAATTGTCATTTTTTTTTTTTTTTTTTTGTAAAGATTTGGTCTTTCCAGGTTTCCAAGATTGACCTAAAAACTTCTGGGATCAAGGTATCCTCCCACCTAAGCCTCCCAAAGTGCTGTGATTACAGGTGTGAGTCACTGTGCCCGGCCCTGTGTTGACATTTTTATTATACTTTGTATGACCTATAGTATTCTCTTTGCTTTACATTCATAAATAGCAAATCTTTGGGTAATATCAAATATAGTATGCCAAGGAAATAAAGGAAAAACCAAAATATGGAAATGCATGTCACATTAGGTAAAAATATATCTCAGAGGGATAAGATATATTACCCTAAATACTGTTCATTAAAAATAATACATGCAGACAAAATATTGAGGTCTGAACAACATTAATTGCTGAATTCATTTTTAAACGGAAGAGATTTTAGCATCTCTCTTCCTCACTCCATATGCATTATGGCTAAAGATTAAACAGAGTATGCTGTCTGTAGCAGTTACTTATTTAATAACAAACTGGAGACCATTTGCAAGGGTAAGGCTCTCTAATACTTCATGAAGATATTGTGCTTCTCACCTGAAACCCAACACATATTTCATATTTTATTTTGTCTGGCTTTCTTGCTACACTGTAACTGTATATCTCAGATGTTTCTAGGTCTCTGACTTTTAAATTCCCATTTGTTTGTGTGTCTTGCCATCAACTGTGTTTAAATTTAGGTCTATGCTGATCTACACTTGGCTTTGGAGACATGATACCCTACACGTAAAGTTAGTTCATAGATAGTACTGACACTTCAAAAAAGAGAGAGACTATAAGATTCTTTCAGTACACTTGCATTTTTAGGCCCATGTCTAGAATCTTTCAGGTCCCTCAAACCTGAGCTGGAGAGAAATTTTAGTCTCTCTTTCTCTAATCCTAAAATCAACTAAATTGCTATCACAACAGTGCATTCTTCATAGTAAGTATCCAATAAATGTCTGAAGAATTGACTTAACAAAGGGTTTAAAACTGGCCGGGCACAGTGGCTCAAGCCTGTAATCCCAGCACTTTCAGAGGCCGAGACGGGCAGATCACGAGGTCAGGAGATCGAGACCATCCTGGCTAACCCGGTGAAACCCCGTCTCTACTAAAAAGTACAAAAAACTAGCCGGGCGAGGTGGCGGGCGCCTGTAGTCCCAGCTACTCAGGAGGCTGAGGCAGGAGAATGGCGTAAACCCGGGAGGCGGAGCTTGCAGTGAGCTGAGATACGGCCCCTTCCCCCCCCCCTGGGCCACAGGGCGGGACCCCGTCCCAAAAAAAAAAAAAAGGG
>NW_016808463.1:1073009-1077858 GCF_001698545.2 Rhinopithecus bieti | reverse complement strand
CCATTTTAACCATATTTAAGTATTCAATTCAGTGGTATTAATCATATTCACAATCTTGTGAAATAATCACCATTATCTATTTCCAAAACTTTCATCACTCCAAACAGAAATACTGTACCATTAAGCAATGACTTCTCATTCATGTCTGCCCCTAGTTGGTAACCTCTAATCTTTCTAGTCTATAAATTTGCATATTCTAGATATTTTATGTAAATGAAATTACACAATATTTGTTTTTTAGCGTCTGGCTTATTTCACTTAGTGTAAAACTTTCGAGGTTCATTCATGTCATACCATGTTACAAAACTTTTTTACTTTTTATAGCTGAATATTACTCAATTGAATGTATATACCGTATTTGTTTACGCATTCATCTATTGATGGAGACTTGGACTGCTTCTGCCTTTTGGCTATTAGGAATAAGGCTACAATGAACATTGGCATACAATTACTTGTTTGAGTCCCTGCTTTCACTTCCTTTGGATATATACTTAGGAGTTGAATTGCTGGTTCATATGACAATTCTATGTTTAAATTTTGGAGGAACTATCAAACTGTTTCCATAGCATCTGCAGCATTTCACATTTCCATCAACAATGTACAAGGGTTCCAATTTTAGTGCATCCTCAACAACATTTGTTGTTTTCTTTTTTTTTTTTATTTACAACTACCCTAATTGGTGTAAAGTGGTTTTGATTTGCATTTATCTCATGACTAATGATGTTGAGCATCTTATTTATGCTTATTGCCCACTTTTATATCTTTGGAGAAATATCTATTCAAGTCTTTTGCCCATTTTTTAATTGGGTTGTTTGATTTTTGCTGTTGTTGAATTGTAGGAATTCTTTATTCTCTATAATAATCTCTTAGGTATGTAATTTACAAATATTTTCTTCCACTATGTTAAGTTGTCTTTTTACTTTTTTTCTCCTTTTTTTCTTTTTCTTTTCTTTCTTTTTTTTTAATTATACGTTAAGCTCTAGGGTACATGTGCACAACGTGCAGCTTTGTTACATATGTATACATGAGCCATATTGGTGTGCTGCCCCCATTAACTCGTCATTTACATTAGGTATATCTCCTAATGCTATATCTCCCTCCTCCCCCCTCCCCACAATAGGACCTGGTGTGTGATGTTCCCCTTCCTGTGTCCAAGTGATCTCATCATGGATGTAGCTGGAAACCATCATTCTCAGCAAACTATCACAAGAACAGAAAACCAAATACCGCATGTTCTCACTCATAGGTGGGACCAGAACAATCAGAATGAACATCTTTTAACCAACATATAAGTAGAAATTTTTGGAGACTGGTGGAGCGTATAACATATTTGATTGCGGTAAATAGTAGGGGTATGGGAGGAAAAGTAGTATGTCTGACAAAGCAGAAAGAATGTTATTCCCCAAAAGTAAGAAAATGAGGAAGGAGAGGGGAAGGGAAAAGTCAAATAAGATGATTTATCCATGTATAGGGAATAGGTGGCTGTCAACAAAAAACATTCATTTAATATTGGCAGACAAGATAATAAAAGATTAAGTAAAAATGGTGACTAAAGACAATAAAAAGCAGAACTAGACCACAATGGTAACCACAAATGTAACAAAAATACAAATAGTATTTGGTATTTCATAAACACCAAAATAAAGTTTAAAATATACAAAGAAGTCATGCCATCTGAAGAAATAAACACAGTAAATATAGCATAATATGCACAGAAATTGTAACAACATGACAACTGATACAGAAGTATCAGTAATAAGAAGTGTGAATAGGTTTACCTTGCTTATTGAAAGGAAATATTTTCAGATGGGTTCATAAAGCAAAATATGGCTCTATGCTGAATATAAGACTCACACCTAAAACAATAATTCAAAAAGGGCAAAAATAAAGAAGCGGCCAATGACTTACCAGATAATGGAAATCATAAGAAAGCTGAGGTTGCAATCTTAATATCAGATAACATAAAATTCAGACCAAAATGCATTTTTAAAGGAAGCAGAAAATACTTTATAGTGCTAAAAGCTGCAATTGTCAATGAACATTTAACAGTTATAAATACCTGTGTCCCAAATGACACTGTAAACACCTGTGTAAAGAATCATTACTCATACCTCAAGGAGAAACATAGAGGAACACATTAATAACAGAAGACTTTAACATACTACTCTCATACTGACCTGTCTTAGGTCAAGTGGACAAAAAATAAGTAAGGTTATAAAAACCCCTACAAAGCATGATAGATAAGATATCATAAATATATGTCAAGCATTACACACTTATAATAGAAAATATACATTTTTCTCAAGTACATACATGGTATTCACAAAAATTGATGATATGTTAGTTTATAAAGTATCAATATGTTTTATAATGTACAAATATGAACAACACTTAGGTGAATTTTTTAACTGTCAATCATTAATACATCAAAATGCCATTTCATGTAAAAGTTATAAAATATTCTATTAAGCAACTTGTGAGTGAAAGGAAAATCAGAAATTACAGAATTTCTGAAAATAATGATGATAAAACCTACATATTAGAATCTGTGGGATACATTTAAACAACAGGTAAGAGGAAAATTCATAACCTTAAACATCTTGAATAATACAAATGAAATGTTTGAAAAATAATTAAAAATTCTAACTCAAAAGCCTAAAACAGAAAAAAAGTCAAAAGAAAACACAAAAAAGATCACAGCATAAAATAAAGCAGCAAGCAGAAAACCTATAGATTAAGTTAATATATCAAAATATTAGTTCTTTAAAAGAGAAGTCAACAAAATGAAAAACCTACCAAATAATTTAATTTAAAAATGAGAAAACATAAATGTAGAAAATGACATGACTTGGAGGAATTACCTCTTGACACGGATAAAACTTCTTTAAAAAATTATGAAATACTGTTATACACACTTCTATACAATTAAATTTGAAAACTTAGATTGAATGCATAAATTCTTATGAAAATAAGCTTTGACAAAACTGACATTAATAGAGATAAGAGGCTTTAAATGACAAATTTCTAGAGAAGACATAAAAATTATCAAGGAGCTATCTCACCAAAAGCACCAGGCTGAGATGCTTTCATAGAGGAATTCTAATAGATTTTTAAAGATAAGATAATCCCAAAGCTACATAAATTGTTTTAGAGAACAGAAAATTAATTAAAATTCTTTTGAAGTAAGTATAACATTGATACAGGAACCTGATTTTTAAAAATAGCACAAATAAAGAAAGTTACAGGCCAGTATCACTGATGAATATTGATGAAAAATCCTAAATAATATATCAGGCAACAGATTCTAATACCTCATTAAGAAAATATATCATAATCCAGTGAGGTTTATCTAGGAGATGAAAGGATGGTTCAATATGATAAACTATATTAATATAATTCCCTATAATAAGTCTAAAAGACTTATTACCTCCCTAAATCCTGAAAAAGTTTTTGACAAATTTGACACCTATTCCTAATAAAATCTCTTCAGAAAGTAAGAATGGATACATATTTCTTCAGTTTGGATATTTAATTTGATTTCTTTGACATGAAGACATGAAGATACACACACACACACATAAACACCACACCACACACATATCTATGTATCTACATATATATCTTACTTAATGAGGATATGCTACATTCCCAACAGGAGTTGGGAAGAAGCTAGAAAACCTACTATATTCGCCACTGTTTAATATTTTACTAGAGATATTATTAGCCAATGAGATTTGATACAACAAAATAATTGGATGCATAAGAATTGAAAGACAAAACTCTGTCTATATGCAAATGGATAATAGTATAAATGGTAAACTCTGGAGAATCAATGATAAAACTTAAATAATTCAGCAAGATAGCAAGATATAAAATTAACCTATAAAAATCAGTAATTCAAACTTGGCATTGTGGTGTGAACCTGTAGTCTCAGGTATTCCAGAGGCTGAGGCAGGAGGATTGCTTGAGCCAGAAGTTTGAGGCCAGCCTGGGCAACATAGCAAGGCCCCTCTTAAAAGAAAAACAAAAAAGCCTTCATCTACACAAATAATAGTTAGAAGATACAATTCAAAGGGAGAAAACTTCATTTATATTAGCAACGAAAATAAAATGCCTAGGCATAAATGTAACAAAAAAAAGTTCTAAATTTCTATGAAGCAAATCATAAAATACTCTTGAAAGATATGAAAATAACATGGAAAAACATACCTTGTTCTTCATAAGAATATCTCCACATCATCAGGATGTCAGTTCTCTTTGAACTAATTTATAAATTCAATTCAACCCCAATAAAAATGCTACAAAGTTGGGTTTTTTTCCTGCAAACTAGACAAGTTGATTCTGAAGTTCATTTGGAAAAATAAACATGTAAAATAGCTAGGAAAAAAACCGAAAAGGAAGAGCTGAGCTGAGCTATGAGCCCTATCAAATATTTAAAAATACTAAAATGCCTCTGTAATTAAAGGTGTGGTAATGGCACATGACTAGAAAGATCAATGAAATAGAACAGAAACAGAACACTCTAATATGGATATTTAGTATGTAATGAAGTGGTATCTCGAATGACTGAGGCAAATAAAGACTTAAACAAATGATGTTAAGACATTCGGGTAGACATTTGAAAAAAGAAAAAAATATAACCATTGCTCCCACCATATACAAGAATAAACTCTAAATGTATCAGGGATCAATGTTTTTTAAAAATGAAATTATGTAAATACCAGAACAAAACCTAATTAATGTGTATATAACTTGGGTAAAGGAAAAAGGCTTTCTAAATGTGACTCAAAATCCACGTGTGATAATGAAAAGATTGATAAATTTGATCACATAAAAGTAGAAGTTTTGG
>NW_016808463.1:1066895-1072429 GCF_001698545.2 Rhinopithecus bieti | reverse complement strand
AGTAGAAGTTTTCGTATAAAAAATAAACACACCAGAAACAAAAACAAATGACAGATTGGTAGTAATATTTGCAATATATACCACAAAAAAGGAACTATCATCCCAAATGTATAAAGAGCTTTTTTAAATTGGGCAAGGGGGATGGAAACATGAGAAATCCTATACAAAAATGGAAAAAAGGCATGAACAAAAAATTCACCAAAATATGTAAAATGACTTTAAACATATAAAAAAATTAAACTACATTTATTATAAGATAGACACAATTCAAATGACATAAATATAATTTATCACCCATCAGATTGGCAAACATTCAAAACTTGACTATAATCTGTTGGCAAGATTAACAAGCACACTCACATCGCTGGTAGGACTGCAAAATGATACAGTTTCTATAAAGGGGAATTTAACAATATCCAACAAAACTACTATGTAGCAATCCCAACTCTGTAAATCTATCTTGAAATGAAACTTTTAACAATATGAAAACAAATATGCATATGATTATTAGTTACAGCATTACTTGCAATGGCAAAATACTGGAAACTAAGTGTCCAAAAATAGGAGGACCAAGTATTTAAGCATGTTCATATTCAGGTGGGTCTTAGGAGGCTGACTGAACAAACTAAAGTATATCAATAGCATCTATTATGCAACTGTAAAACATAAGGAGAAGATCTCTGTAAATGGATAAAAATTATTTCCAGGATACCTTATTAGGTGAAAAACAATGTACAGGAGTATATATGATATGTTTCCTCTTATGTAAGAAAGAAAATGCAGATATCTGCTTATTTTTGCAAAAAGAAACAAAATAAGTTTAAGCCAGAAAGTAGTACAATTGGTTACTTACAAAAGGTATGAAAGAACAGGGATAAAAGGAATAGTAGAGGGAGGATACTTCTCTGGATATACTTTTATATATGGTTTTTGACTTTTGAAATGTGTTAATGTCCTTCATATTAAAAAGATAAAATTAAATCAGTAAGGATGGCAGTAGAAAAAGAAAAAAACCCTAAAACCAAATGCAAACAGAAACATATAAACCCAACTGTATTTATTTGATATTACCCAGGCTAGAATGCAGTGGCGCTATCATAGTTCACTGTAGCCTAACTGCCTGGGCTCAACCTATCCTTTCATCTCAGCGTCCTGAGTAGCTGGGACTACAGGTACACACCACCACACTCAGCTCATTTTTTTATTTTTGTAGAGGCAAGGTTTCACCATGTTGCCCAGGCTGGTTTTGAACTCCTAGACCCAAGCAATCTATACACATCGCCTCCCAAAGTGTTAATATTACAGGTGTGAGCCACTGCGCCCTGGCATTCTACTGTATTTCAAATGAATGGTGTGACCACACTGAATGGGAAAAATAAAAGGATACATTTAATTAACTTTTGAACAAAAGACTTTGTATACATTCTCAATCCAGGGGAAAAAAGAATGGCAAGCAAATCTTGAACTCTTTCATATGTTTGTTTTTATAATGGTATGTCTGTGTAGCAATTCTGAAAAAAAATGTTGTGTCTTTTAGGATTGAGAAAATGAGTAAATGTGTTTGTGTTGTTGGAAGCTGAAGTTCTTACTGTGGAGAAAGGAACATACAAATATGGAATGGGGAAAGGGAAGAAAGAATCCTGTGGGTTGAGCTGGAATTGGCATCAGTTCAAATCTGTGATTTTGCAAATAGATAGATAGATATAGGTAGGCAGATAAAAACCTAGAAGCAATGACACACCAGTAGCAATGAGCACACCTAGCACCCAAATCTTGATTTCTAAATACCATTCCCCAGTAAAGGATCAGTGTTCCTTGAACAAATGATTGATTCCACTGCTAAAACAAGCAAGGTACAAGGTAAGACTGGAACATCTTGTTGTGCCAGTAAGTATGCATAAGAAATGTTTCAATCATCAGTAAAACAGCAGAGGTGAATTATAATACAGTATACTGGGTCTCACCCTTTCACCTAGGCTGGAGTACAGTGGCACGATCATAGCTTACTGTAGTTTCGAACTTTTGGCCTCAAGCAATCCTCCCACTTCAGCTTCCAAGGTATCTGGTATTACACGCATGAGCCACTAGGCCCAGCCCTATTTTTTATTTTTATATTTGACTGCTGGCAGTTTTTAGGCTTTACCTCTCCCTCTTGCTCTTGTGTTCTACCTGTGAATAGCTGGAAAGAAAGCCTTGGCACTCTTTCCTTTGTTTGACACCGATCAGGGATTCAAACCACTGAAGTCCCATAGGGGCATTATGCATGCAACCTACTCTCAAATGGTACAGAAAAAATGTATTCAAATATATGTATATGATATGTGCATATATCTATCTACATATCTACCAATCTATACTTATGTATATCTATCATCTATCTATATCAATCTATTTAGACCTAGATAGAGATAAAGGATTGAGAGAGAAAGATTAAACAAATGTGGCAAAATGACTAAAAACTAGTCAATCTGATAAAGAGTATAATTGGACGTCTCTGTATTATTCTTTCAGCTTTTCTCTAAGCTTAAAATTATTTCAAAATAAAAAGCTTAAAAAACGTATGGGATATGACACCAAGATCACAGGTAACAAAATAAAAAATAGATAAATACAACTTCATCAAATTATTAGATTACCAAGATAGCAAAAAGATAACCTACAGAATGAAAGAAAATATTTAAAAATCATGTATCTGCTAACTAATATCTAGAATATATAAATAACTCATTCAACTCAACAAAAAAGCAAGTAATCCAATTCAAAATGGGCAAAGGACTTGAATACAAATTTTTCAAAAAAGATCACATGAAAAGATGTTTAATATCATTCATTATTAGGGAAATACAAATAAAACTGCAATGAGATAACACTTTACATCTACTGGGATGGCTAACCTAAAGAAGAAAAGGTAAAATAGCAAATGTTGGCAAGAATGTAGAGAAATTGAAGCCCTTGTGCATTGCTGGTGGGAACGTAAAATGATGCAGCCACTGTGGAGAACAATTTGGCAATTCCTCAAAAAGTTATAGAACTACCACATGTCCCAGCAGTTTCACTCTCAGGTGTGTATCTCAGAAAAATTGAAACCAGGAATTCAAACAGGCATTTGTTCACCAATGTTCATACCAGCACTACTCACAGTAGCCAAAGATGTAAACAACCCCATGTCCATCAATAGATGAATGCATAAACCAAGTGTGGTATATACATCCAATGAAATATTACTCAGTCATTAAATGAAATGACATATTGATACATATTACAAAATAGGTGGGCATTGAAAATATTGTATAAGTGAAATAAGCCAGACACAGAAGAACCCACTGTAAGATCATACTTACATGAAGTAACTAGAATAGGCAAATTCATAGACACAGAAAGTAGAATTAGAGATAATCAGGGGCTGAGAGGGAAGTTAGTGTTTATTGAGTACAGAGTTTATGTTGGGATAATGAAAAAGTTTTGAGTATAGATTTAGGAGGATCATGGAAGACAGGAGTCAGGACTAGCTTGCAGCTCCCACTCAGATGGACACAGTAGCATGTGGAATCTCACATCATGAACTTTTGCTCCAGGACTACTGCAGGAATAAATCATGAAAGTGAAGAGAACTCACAGGTTCTCTGAAGGAAGTGGATTGCTCCTGCAGGACCCAGGAGACACCTCAAATACTAGCAGGTGTGGAATCCATGGCTGAGAGATCCACAGACAGTTCACATCACAGGACTTTGTGCAGACAACCCCCAGTGTTAGCCTGGAGCCTGGTAGTCCTGCTGGGTGACAAGATCCAGAAGAGAGATAACAATCACTATAGCTTGGCTCCCAGGAAGTCACATCCCTAGGAAAACGGGGAGAGTACTACATCAAGGGAACACCCTGTGAGACAAAAGAATCTGAACAATAGCCTTGAGCCCTAAACCTTCCCTGACATAGCCCATCCAAATGAGAAGAAACCAGAAAACCAACTCTGGTAATATGACAAAACAAGGTTCTTTGACACTCCCCAGAAAAATCACACTAGGTCACCAGCAATGGTTCCAAATGCAGAAGAAATCCCTGATTTACCTGAAAAAGAATTCAGAAGGTCAATTATTAAACTCATCAAGAAGCCACCAGAGAAAGGCAAAGCCCAATTTAAAGAAATCAAAAAAGTGATACAAGAAATGAAGGGAGAAATATTCAATGAAATAGATAGCATAAGTAAAATATAATCAAAACTTCAGGAAACAATTAATACACTTATAGAATGCAAAATGCTCTGGAAAATCTCAGCAATAGAATTGAACAGGCAGAAGAAAGAACTTCAGAGCTCAAAGACAAGTTTTTCAAATTAACCAAATCCAATGAAGACAAAAAAAAAAAAAAAAAAATAGAATAAGAAGACATGAACAAAACCTCCAAGAAGTCTGGGATTATGTTAAACAACAAAACCTAAGTGTTGGATATAAGAATACTTCTAGGAATAAATGCTCAGTGCCACAAAGTGAAACAAGCACTCAGGCAAAAGTTGTCTCAGCAAGGCAATTTACTTCTGCAGAAGGGTGCCACTCACATCAATTAAGATTGCAAGAGCACAGAGAACAAAGGAGACCAGGGTTTTTTTATCTCCTTAATGTAATCCCTACCTCTGTGTCCCTCCCCGCGGGCTGGGGTCAGACTGCACAATCTGAGCTGAGCCAACTGGTTACTTGAAAATATTTTCTAAATATGGAAGGGAAGGGGACATGGGGTACAGTGGCAAAGCATGTGAGATGTGCAGTTTGGGGACAAATGGGTGCAGGTAACCAAGGGAACAGATGTGAGTTATTGATTAGAGCTGATGGGAAGGTGGGTAGGCTGTTTTACAGTAATTATGGGTAAGGAGGAACAGGAAAGTTGACTTTGACAACAAAGGACAAGGAAGTTAGCAGACTAAATCTTTGAAGAGAAACTCAGAGAAATTCATTGTATCTTTCATATGAATAATCGGTGTTCCTGAGAAAGAAGAAAATCTAACAGTCTGTAAAACATATTTTGTGAAATAACAGAGGAAAACTTCCCTGGCCTTGCTAGAGACCTAGACACCCAAATAGAAGAAGCTCAAAGAACACCCAGGAAATTCATCCACAAAAGGCTATTGTGTAGGCACATTGTCATCAGGTTATCTAAAATTAAGAAGAGGAGAAGAATCTTAAGAGCTGTGAGACAAAAGCACCAGGTAACCTATAAAGGAAAACCTATCAGATTAACAGCAGATTTCTCAGCAGAAACCCTATAAACTAGAAGGGATTGGGGCCCTATCTTCAGCCTCCTTAAAGGAAACAATTATCAGACAAGAATTTTGTATCCAGCAAAACTAAGCTTCATAAATGAAGGAAAGATACACTCTTTTCAAACAAAAAAATGCTGAGAGAATTCGCCACTACCAAGCCAGCACTATAAGAACTGCTAAAAGGAGCTCTAAATCTTGAAACAAATCCTGGAAACACATCAAAACAGAACCTATTTAAAGCATAAATCTCACAGGACCTATTAAAATACAATTATATAAAAAA
>NW_016808463.1:1046641-1066751 GCF_001698545.2 Rhinopithecus bieti | reverse complement strand
AAAAAAAAAAAAAAAAAATAGAATAAGAAGACATGAACAAAACCTCCAAGAAGTCTGGGATTATGTTAAACAACAAAACCTAAGTGTTGGATATAAGAATACTTCTAGGAATAAATGCTCAGTGCCACAAAGTGAAACAAGCACTCAGGCAAAAGTTGTCTCAGCAAGGCAATTTACTTCTGCAGAAGGGTGCCACTCACATCAATTAAGATTGCAAGAGCACAGAGAACAAAGGAGACCAGGGTTTTTTTATCTCCTTAATGTAATCCCTACCTCTGTGTCCCTCCCCCGCGGGCTGGGGTCAGACTGCACAATCTGAGCTGAGCCAACTGGTTACTTGAAAATATTTTTCTAAATATGGAAGGGAAGGGGGACATGGGGTACAGTGGCAAAGCATGTGAGATGTGCAGTTTGGGGGACAAATGGGTGCAGGTAACCAAGGGAACAGATGTGAGTTATTGATTAGAGCTGATGGGAAGGTGGGTAGGCTGTTTTACAGTAATTATGGGTAAGGAGGAACAGGAAAGTTGACTTTGACAACAAAGGACAAGGAAGTTAGCAGACTAAATCTTTGAAGAGAAACTCAGAGAAATTCATTGTATCTTTCATATGAATAATCGGTGTTCCTGAGAAAGAAGAAAAATCTAACAGTCTGTAAAACATATTTTGTGAAATAACAGAGGAAAACTTCCCTGGCCTTGCTAGAGACCTAGACACCCAAATAGAAGAAGCTCAAAGAACACCCAGGAAATTCATCCACAAAAAGGCTATTGTGTAGGCACATTGTCATCAGGTTATCTAAAATTAAGAAGAGGAGAAGAATCTTAAGAGCTGTGAGACAAAAGCACCAGGTAACCTATAAAGGAAAACCTATCAGATTAACAGCAGATTTCTCAGCAGAAACCCTATAAACTAGAAGGGATTGGGGCCCTATCTTCAGCCTCCTTAAAGGAAACAATTATCAGACAAGAATTTTGTATCCAGCAAAACTAAGCTTCATAAATGAAGGAAAGATACACTCTTTTTCAAACAAAAAAATGCTGAGAGAATTCGCCACTACCAAGCCAGCACTATAAGAACTGCTAAAAGGAGCTCTAAATCTTGAAACAAATCCTGGAAACACATCAAAACAGAACCTATTTAAAGCATAAATCTCACAGGACCTATTAAAAATACAATTATATAAAAAAACAAGGTATACAGGCAACAAATATCATGATGAATAGAATAGTACCTCACAGCTCAATACTAATGTTGAATGTAAATGGCCTAAATGCTCCACTTAAAAGGTACAGAATTGCAGAATGGATAAGAATTCACCAACCTTCTGTCTGCTGCCTTCAAGAGACTCACCAAACACATAAGAACTCACATAAACTTAATGTAAAGGGGTGGAAAAAGACATTCCATGCAAATGAACACCAAAAGCAAATGGGAGTAGCTATTCTTATATCAGACAAAACAAACTTTAAAGCAACAGCAGTTTAAAAAGACAAAGGACATTATATAATGATAAAAGACCTTATCCAACAGGAAAATATCAAAATCCTAACTATATAAGCACCTAACATTGGAGGTCCCAAATTTATAAAACAATTACTACTAAGAAATGAGATGGCAACACAATAAAAGTGGGGGACTTCAATACTCCACTGACAGCACTAGACAAGTAATCAAGACAGAAAGTCAACAAAGAAAAAATGGATTTAAACTATACCCTGGAATGAATGGACTTAACAAATATTTACAGAACAGTCTACCCAATGACCACAGAATATACATTCTATTCATCAGTGCATGGAACTTCCTCCAAGATAGACGAGATGACAGGCCACAATACAAGCCTCAATAAATTTAAGAAAATTGAAATTATATCAAGCACTCTCTTAGACCACAGTGGAATAAACCTGGAAATGAACTCCAAAAGGAACCTTCAAAACCATGCAAATACATGGAAATTAAATAATCTGCTCCTGAATGATCACTGGATCAACAATGAGATCAAAACAGAAATTTAAAAATTCTTCAAACTGAACAACGATAGTGACAAAATCTTTAGGATATAGCAAAGGCAGTGCTAAGAGGAAAGTTCATAGCCCTAAATGCCTATATCAAAAAGTCTGAAAGAGTACAGACAATCTAAGGTCACGCCAGGAACTAGAGAAACAAGAACAAACCAAACCCAAACCCAGCAGAAGAAACGAATTAACAAATATCAGAGCAGAATTTAATGAAATTGAAACAAACAAACAAAAAAAAATACAAAAGACAAGTAAAACAAAAAGCTAGTTCTTTGAAAAGATAAATAAAATTGATAAAACATTAGCAAGAGTAACCAAGAAAAGAGAAATCCAAATAAGCTCAATTAGACATGAAATGGGAGATACTACAACTGACACCACAGAAATACAAAAGATCATTCAAGGCTACTATGAACATCTTTACGCACATAAACTCGAAAACCTAGAGGAGATGGATAAATTTCTGGAAAGATACAACCCTCCTAGCTTAAATCAGGAAGAATTAGATACCCTGAACAGCCCAATAACAAGCAGTGAGTTTGACATGGAATCAAAAAATTACCAACAAAATAAAAGTCCAGGACTAGACGGATTCACAGATGAATTCTACCAGACATTCAAAGAAGAACTGGACCAATCCTATTAACACTATTTCACAAGATAGAGAAAGAGAGAATCCTCCCTAAATCATTCTATGAAGCCTGTATCACCTTAATACCAAAACCAGGAAAGGACATAACTACAGACCAATATCATAATGAACATACATACAAAAATCCTTAACAAAATACCAGCTAACTGAATCCAACAACATATAAAACAGATAATCCACCATGATCAAGTGGGTTTCATACCAGGGGTGCAGAGATGGTTTAACATACCCACGTCAATAAATGTGATACATCACATAAAAAGAATTAAAAACAAAAATCACATGATCATCTCAATAGAAGCAGAAAAAGCATTTAACAAAATCCAGCATCATTTATGTTTAAAACTCTCAGTAAAATTGGCATACAAGGGACATGCCTCAATTTAATAAAAGTCACCTAGGCTGGGTGCGGTGGTTCAAGCCTGTAATCCCAGGACTTTGGAAGGCCGAGATGGGTGGATCACGAGGTCAGGAGATCGAGACCATCCTGGCTAACATGGTGGAACCCCGTCTCTACTAAAAAATACAAAAAACTAGCTGGGCGAGGTGGCAGGCACCTGTAGTCCCAGCTACTCGGGAGGCTGAGGCAGGAGAATGGCATAAAGCCAGGAGGCAGAGCTTGCAGTGAGCTGAGATCCGGCCACTGCACTCCAGCCTGGGTGACAGAATGAGATTCTGTCTCAAAAAATAAAAGAGCCACCTATGACAAACCCACAGCCAACATAATACTGAATGGGGAAAAGCTGAAGGCATTCCCTCTGAGAACTGGAACAAGACAAAGATGCTCACTCTCACCACTTCTCTTCAACATAGTACTGGAAGTCCTAGCCAAAGCAATCAGACAAGAGAAAGAAATCAAGGGCACCCAAATTAGCAAAGATGAAGTCAAACTGTCACTGTTTGTTGATGATATGATTGTATACCTAGAAAACCCTAAAGACTCCTCCAAAAAGCTCCTGGAACTGATAAAAGAATTCAGCAGAGTTTCCAGGTACAAAATTAATGTACAGAAATCAGTAGCTCTCCTATACACCAACAGTGACCAAGCTGAGAATCAAATTAAGAACTCAACCCCTTTTACAGTAGCTGCAAAAAAATAAAAATAAAAGATAAACAAACAAACAAAAAAACCCTTAGAAATATACCTAACCATAGAGGTAAAAGACCTCTACAAGGAAGACTACAAAACACTGCTGAAATAAATAATAGAAGACACAAACAAATGGAAATATGTTCCATGCTCGTATATAGGTAGAATCAATATTGTAAAAATGAACATACTGCCAAAAGCAATCTACAAATTCAATGCAATCCCCATCCAAATACCACCATCATTCTTCACAGAACTAGAATTCTTCACAGAACTAGAGAAAAACAATTCTAAAATTCATAGGGAACCAAAAAAGAGCCCACAATGCCCAAGCAAGACTAAGCAAAAGGAAGAAATCTGGAGGTGTCACATTATGTAATTTCAAACTATACTAGAAAACCATAGTCACCAAAACAGCATGTTACTGGTATAAAGGTAGGCACATAGACCAATGTAACAGAATAGAGAACCCAGAAATAAACCCAAATACTTATAGCCAGCTCATCTTTGACAAAGCAACCAAATACATCAAGTGAGGAAAGGACATCCTATTCAACAAATGGTGCTGGATAATTGGCAAGCCACGTGTAGGAGAATGAAACTAGATCCTCATCTCTCAACTTATATAAAAATCAACTCAAGATGGATTAAGGACTTAAATCTAAGACCTAAAACTATAAAAATTCTAGAAGATAACATCAGAAAACCCTTCTAGACATTGGCTTAGGCAAGGATTTCATAACCAAGAACAGAAAAGCAAATGCAATTAAAAAAAAAAAGATAAATAGCTGGGACTTAATTAAACTAAAGAGCTTTTGCACAGCAAAAGGAACAGTCAGCAGAGTAAACAGACAACCCACAGAGTGGAAGAAAATCTTCACAATCCATACAACTGACAAAGGACTAATATTCAGAATCTACAACAAACTTGAAAAAATTAGCAAAAAANCTTCTGTCTGCTGCCTTCAAGAGACTCACCAAACACATAAGAACTCACATAAACTTAATGTAAAGGGGTGGAAAAGACATTCCATGCAAATGAACACCAAAAGCAAATGGGAGTAGCTATTCTTATATCAGACAAAACAAACTTTAAAGCAACAGCAGTTTAAAAGACAAAGGACATTATATAATGATAAAAGACCTTATCCAACAGGAAAATATCAAAATCCTAACTATATAAGCACCTAACATTGGAGGTCCCAAATTTATAAAACAATTACTACTAAGAAATGAGATGGCAACACAATAAAAGTGGGGACTTCAATACTCCACTGACAGCACTAGACAAGTAATCAAGACAGAAAGTCAACAAAGAAAAAATGGATTTAAACTATACCCTGGAATGAATGGACTTAACAAATATTTACAGAACAGTCTACCCAATGACCACAGAATATACATTCTATTCATCAGTGCATGGAACTTCCTCCAAGATAGACGAGATGACAGGCCACAATACAAGCCTCAATAAATTTAAGAAAATTGAAATTATATCAAGCACTCTCTTAGACCACAGTGGAATAAACCTGGAAATGAACTCCAAAAGGAACCTTCAAAACCATGCAAATACATGGAAATTAAATAATCTGCTCCTGAATGATCACTGGATCAACAATGAGATCAAAACAGAAATTTAAAATTCTTCAAACTGAACAACGATAGTGACAAAATCTTTAGGATATAGCAAAGGCAGTGCTAAGAGGAAAGTTCATAGCCCTAAATGCCTATATCAAAAGTCTGAAAGAGTACAGACAATCTAAGGTCACGCCAGGAACTAGAGAAACAAGAACAAACCAAACCCAAACCCAGCAGAAGAAACGAATTAACAAATATCAGAGCAGAATTTAATGAAATTGAAACAAACAAACAAAAAAAAATACAAAAGACAAGTAAAACAAAAGCTAGTTCTTTGAAAAGATAAATAAAATTGATAAAACATTAGCAAGAGTAACCAAGAAAAGAGAAATCCAAATAAGCTCAATTAGACATGAAATGGGAGATACTACAACTGACACCACAGAAATACAAAAGATCATTCAAGGCTACTATGAACATCTTTACGCACATAAACTCGAAAACCTAGAGGAGATGGATAAATTTCTGGAAAGATACAACCCTCCTAGCTTAAATCAGGAAGAATTAGATACCCTGAACAGCCCAATAACAAGCAGTGAGTTTGACATGGAATCAAAAAATTACCAACAAAATAAAAGTCCAGGACTAGACGGATTCACAGATGAATTCTACCAGACATTCAAAGAAGAACTGGACCAATCCTATTAACACTATTTCACAAGATAGAGAAAGAGAGAATCCTCCCTAAATCATTCTATGAAGCCTGTATCACCTTAATACCAAAACCAGGAAAGGACATAACTACAGACCAATATCATAATGAACATACATACAAAATCCTTAACAAAATACCAGCTAACTGAATCCAACAACATATAAAACAGATAATCCACCATGATCAAGTGGGTTTCATACCAGGGGTGCAGAGATGGTTTAACATACCCACGTCAATAAATGTGATACATCACATAAAAGAATTAAAACAAAATCACATGATCATCTCAATAGAAGCAGAAAAGCATTTAACAAAATCCAGCATCATTTATGTTTAAAACTCTCAGTAAAATTGGCATACAAGGGACATGCCTCAATTTAATAAAAGTCACCTAGGCTGGGTGCGGTGGTTCAAGCCTGTAATCCCAGGACTTTGGAAGGCCGAGATGGGTGGATCACGAGGTCAGGAGATCGAGACCATCCTGGCTAACATGGTGGAACCCCGTCTCTACTAAAAAATACAAAAAACTAGCTGGGCGAGGTGGCAGGCACCTGTAGTCCCAGCTACTCGGGAGGCTGAGGCAGGAGAATGGCATAAAGCCAGGAGGCAGAGCTTGCAGTGAGCTGAGATCCGGCCACTGCACTCCAGCCTGGGTGACAGAATGAGATTCTGTCTCAAAAAATAAAAGAAAGCCACCTATGACAAACCCACAGCCAACATAATACTGAATGGGGAAAAGCTGAAGGCATTCCCTCTGAGAACTGGAACAAGACAAAGATGCTCACTCTCACCACTTCTCTTCAACATAGTACTGGAAGTCCTAGCCAAAGCAATCAGACAAACAATCGCAAAGGATCGAGCCTCAACATTAGGCAAAGATGACAGGTCAAACTTCACTGTTTTTGCAATGATATGGATTGTATACCTAGAACCCTAAGACTCCTCCAAAAAGCTCCTGGAACTGATAAAAGAATTCAGCAGGATATATCCAGAAGGTACAAAATTAATGTACAGAAATCAGTACTCTCCTATTCAACCAACAGTGGACCAAAGCTGAGAATTCAAATTAAGAACTCACCCCTTTTACAGTAGCTGCAAAAAAATTAAAATAAAAGATAAACAAACCAAACAAAAAAACCTCTTAGAAATATACTAACATAGAGGTAAAAGACCATCTACAAGGAAGCCTACAAAACCACTGCTGAAATAAATCATAGGAAGAACTACAAACAAATGGGAATATGTCCATGCTACGTATATAGTAGAATCTTAATATGTAAAGATGATACGTGCAATGCATCTGCGCCAACAGCAATCCTCAGAATTCAAGTTGCAAATCTCGCGGCAAATCCAAATACCTACCAGTATCATTCTTCACAGAACGTATAATTCTTCACTGAACTAGAGAAATTAGAATCTCATGAAAGCTTCATAGGGCTCGGCAAAGAGGAGAAGAAGACACACCACAATGCCACCAAGCAAGATCTGAGCAGTCCTCCAAATAGGCTGTCAAAATCACAGTATATAATCGCTGAGGTGCTAAAAGCGACATATATAATGAAAATTTCGAAGAACCTAAAGACAAAACTGTAGAGCACCAATTGCCTCTCCATTGAGTCACCAAAACAGCGATGTTTACTGTATAAAAGGTGTGTGTGTCGACGATAAGGAACCAATGTGCTGATGACTACGAAGTAGAAAGCGCCAGAAAATTAAACCCAAATCTTATGACTCTATGGACCAGCTCATGCGTTCATTGACCAAAGCAATCAACATACATCAAGTCGAAGGAAAGGGACATCCTATTCAACAATGTGACGGAGAGATAATTGGCAAGCCGACGGGTTATGTAGGAGAATGAAAAACCTGAGTATTTTATTCGTTCTGTGGTCTGATTTATTTCTGTATTGAACTAAATAATCAAGTCAAGATGGTGAACCTCAACGTGAACTTAAATCTAAGACCTGTAAACTCTAAAAACTGATTCTAGGAGTGCCTTAACCTCTTCGCATGTTATTCTAACTATCTGAGGAGTTGGCTTGTCAGGTCTCTTAAACGCGCTTTCCCTATGTAACCAAAAGACGAATGAAAACAGCTTAGCATTGCCAGTATCAACAAAAAAAAGAGATCTCACAAATAGAAAGCCTGCGCGCCTAATAATTATGTGCTACAGAAGACGTCCATTATATATCGCAACGGTCAGAAGGCCTTTATGTGAAAAGCTCAAGTCAAGGCAAATGTTAACTACTCAAGCCCAAATTCCTTGAGACTCTGTAGTTGAGAGACAGCACCTCTGTGGCTGAATGCTTCTGATAGACAGTACTCTCCCATCAAGTGTACGCCAAGGTTAACTGATGTCTAGCAAATGGTCGGAAACCTCAACGATTTCCACAAAATCTCTGAAAAAATTTATAGCAAAAAAAAAAAAAAAAAAAAATTCATATTCGACATATATAGAGTGAGATTGACGCGCGCCACATGAATAATATTTTCTAAAAGAAGATATACAAATGGACCAAAAAGAAGGAGATATAGAAAAAAATGCTATGACAACTCTCACACATCAGAGCTTTGTCTGCTGATGGAAATGCATTATGTATCTGCACTCGAAGACAACGAGGTAACATGCGCTACTACCATGCGCTAAGAATTGTTCTGCATCATTAAACAAATATAAATAAAACCAAAGTGAATAAATGACTAATGTTTGTCTGTCGTTGGTGGTAGATGACATGGTGAACAGGGATCGATTTATGGCCAACTGAACGTTTAGCCCGTGGGAATGTAAACTAGTACAACCCACTGCGGAAAACAGGTGTGGGATTCCTTAAAGAACTAAAGGTAGGAACTACATTGATTCAGCAGCAATCCCACTACTGGGTATCTACCCAGAGGAAAAGAAGTCATTGCAGGAAAAAGATACTTGCACACACATGTTTACAGCAGCACAATTCACAATTGCAAAAATGTGTAATCAACCCAAATGCCCATCAACCAATGAGTGGATAAAGAAACTGGTATATGTATATGTGTGTATATATATATGATGGACTACTACTCAGCCATAAAAAGGAATGAATTAATGGCATTTGCAGCAACCTAGATGAGATTGGAGACTATTACTCTAAGTGAAGTAATTCAGGAATGGAAAACCAAACATTGTATGTTCTCACTCATAAGTGGGAGCTAAGCTATGAGGATGTGGAAGCATGAGAATGACACAGTGGACTTTGGGGACTCAGGGGGAAAGGGTGGCAAAAACCCTTCTAGACATTGGCTTAGGCAAGGATTTCATGATCAAGAACAGAAAAGCAAATGAAATAATAAAATAAAGATAAATAGCTGGGACTTAATTAAACTAAAGAGCTTTTGGACGGCAAAAGGAACAGCCAGCAGAGTAAATAGACAACCCACAGAGTGGAAGAAAGTCTTCACAATCTATACATCTGATAAAAACTTAATAAATATTGCTCCTATTAAAACATATAAGGAACAATAGATAGTAAGGAAGTTCTAATTATCCCTAAGGGTAGGGATAAAAAAACTACAAATTGGGTGCAGTGTACACTGCTCAGGTGATGAGTGCAGCAAAATCTCACCAATCACCACTAAAGAACTCATTCATGTAGTCAAACACCTCCTGTTCCCCTATAACCCGTGGAAATAAAAAATTTAAGAAAAGAAAAGAAAAGAAAAAGTTTGAAGTATAGATAATGGTGATAGTTACACAACATTATGAATTACTTAATGCTACTGAATTATACACTTACAAATAGTTAAAATGATAAATAATATGCTATGTATATTTTACCACAATTTTTCAAAAAATCAAAAAAGAAATATATGTGGGAAAATTATTATATTACTTTAAATACAATGCAAGGTACACTAGAAACCATCAGAGTGCTCTCTGTGGCTTGAATACAAAGAACCTGTCACACACTTTCTTTAAAGCAAACAAACAAAATAAAACCTTAAACAATATTTTAGGAGAGAGAAGACTCTCAGTTTTGAAATAATGATATAATTTACTGTGTGTTATTACTCTTTAGTGATAATTCATGTAAACTGTAAGTTCCTTTAGATTGAAAATCATCAAGTCACTTACCTTTGTATTCCAAGATCTATTATTAGATAAATAACTGTATGATGGAAGGATCGAGGGATGAACTAATTGGACTGAAGATTTAAGAAGCTTTATGGGTCAGAGAAATACTAAGGTCTGAAAAAGTCAGAGAAGAGATCATGGAGACGGTGTGAGCTGAGCTAGGAAGGACATGGAGGATTTGGAAGGGCAAAAAGATAAAGTGAGGAGCCACTAAATGAGAAATAGAGAGGTACTGACCAGTCTCATGCTTCCATCAAACTGTAACAGCACTTGGGCTTTTTCGTTCTTACCTTAGGGGCGCATGTTAAAAGCTAGGTTTTTCAGGTTTTTGGTCATGCTTCTTGGCTACAGTTCCATGAAGCTCAGATTTGTTAGGTGACCTTGAGGCTTAAACATGAAATAGTGAGTCTTTTCTTCTATTTGCCCCAATTGAGCCATTTCTGAGTATAATATCTTCTGATTTAGTTCATTTTACTGGAAAAGGTCAAATGATTTATGATTTATAAAATTATAGCTGTGATTTCAGTTAGATGAATCAGAGAGTAAATCATAACCACAGAAAAAGAATCAACAGCATCATAGATCAATCAGAGACTATTCTACCTGAAATTTCCAGCATAAAAGAGAGATCAATAAAGGTTTTGGAGAGTAATAAAATCCTTTTCAGAAATGTAGTCATTAAAATAACTTCCTATAATCTCCCCCACTAGAAATAAACTCTGAAAGGGACTGGAAACAGCAATGGCTGGAAACACAGTGTAGTATCTTGCAGATGAGAAGTGCCAACCACAGACACTGATGAAGATGCATAAGTTTTATTTCCAGGAATTCAGCCAGGGATATAAATGAGGAAGTTACACATTGCTGACTATGGGTCTTAGGTCTACTTTGCTTATAAACATTCACTTTCATGTCTATTTTTCCCTTGCTTGTTTGAGAAACTACAAATGCATTGAAATGT
Source organism: Rhinopithecus bieti (assembly GCF_001698545.2). NCBI lineage: Eukaryota > Metazoa > Chordata > Mammalia > Primates > Cercopithecidae > Rhinopithecus > Rhinopithecus bieti. Next base: position 1,055,626 of record NW_016808463.1, on the reverse strand, counting down.
AAAGATACTAAACACAAAAGCAAATGGAAAATCTGCAAATAAGCCTATTAAATACATGTTTATGAATAAAAGCTTTAGAATTCTGAGAAATATGCACCAAACTTCTAACAGTTATCTAAAGTGGGAGGTGGGTGGGGAGGATGGAGAAGTGTGGAAAATTAGAACTTCCTTACTATCTGTTGTTCCTTATATGTTTTAATAGGAGCAATATTTATTAACACAGTTTTTACTATGCACTCTTCTTAGTCTTTGATTCACAGAAATGTCTATTTTGAATTATTAGCATGGTTATTTTGGCCATAGGTCTCCATAGCAAATATTAAATTAGCTGACATTTATTTCTACTTATTTCTGTGAAGTTTTTTTACTTTTACTTATCATCATTATTCTTGATATAAGCCATTTGTTAAATATCTGTTTGTCAATTTAAGTTCATATTTGTAATATGACATTTTATTTAAACTTTCAAAATAAAAAAAAGCCAGATTTCCTGATTTCTGATTTTAAAAATGTTAATCCAAACCTGTTATTACTGTATTGACTTTGTCTTTTTTCCTGCCCACCCTCTCTAGAAAGAAATATCCTTTTCCTTTCTCTAAATTATTTCTCCTCAGCAGCTACTTTGTCTTCTTTGTAGCAACAGAAAAATACCTACTCTAAAGGCCGAGGTCAGAGACACCAAAGGAGTACAAATGACCCTTTTTCTGAGAAGCAGGAATTTAGGTAGAGGTGTTGACCCGGTTAGGTGATCTGATCAAGTCTTGAGAGGAAATGAGTGGTATGTTTGGAACATATAGAGTAAGATGCAAGACTGGAGAACCAAAGTGTATCCTGGAGTAGCTGTAAGTCCTAAATTGATCCTTTCAGCTATGGGTGAGCAAGAAATTAAATACATAGATTCTCAAATACAAGTAATTAGATTAAATGGATTCTAAAATATAAAGAAAATAAGACAAGACCTAGCCTGGCTGGCACTGACCCCTGCCTCTACGATTTTAGTACATGTCTCATAAAAGAGAAACAGCCCATGCTTCTAGGACTCTTTTATATAAATGCCAGGAGATGTGTCAAGTACAACTTGGTTCTCCAGCACATTGATACATTTAGAGTTTTTAAATACATTAGAGTTTATTGAGTGTCAATTATACCACATACAGTACACTATTATACTATTTACACTATTACGTAAATGTTCACAATAACTATGAAAGCAAGAAATGTATCTCTTTTGAAGATGAGGAAAACTGAGTCACTGAGGAATTACAGAAATTGCCAAGGGGACACACTCAGTAACTGGAGAGCCAAGATTTGAACCCCTATCTATCTGCCTCCTTACTTTTTTATACTATACAATAATACCTTCATTCGAGTCAATATTCAACTTCACCATTCTAAGTAAAGGACTATCATTTACAGCATCTGCTATCAACTACAGAATCTGGATTGATAAGGTTCAGTTTGTTCCTCTAATATAAGTGTAAATATTTTCAGCCTTACAAGTACAGGTAAAAAGGTTAATGATCTGAACTGTTCAGAGTGAACCCATCTTCACAGTACTTCTTACAAACAAAATCACACTGGCTTTCCTAATCCAATTTTAGCAAGATAAAATGTTTCTTAAAGGACAGTAAGTCATGGTAAGGTCCTAAAACCTATCAGCTGTTACTGTCCTTTGCACCTCCTGTCCTCGGGTGCTAGACTGCTGTCTGCCTCCCCAGTGCAGCGTGCAAAGGGCTTTATTATTACCAGCTGAGAGCCAAGGCAGCTGAAGGGCACATTGTCACTACAGTTTGCTCCCCCACATGTCAACATATTCTGAAAGCTACTGACATCTGATTTTAACTCCTTGCTGCCTTCTGTTCCTCTGACTTTGACAGATTTTTATGAGACAAATGCCAGCTATAGGTTTCCTTTCTCTACCTTCCCCACCTCACCCCTCAGGAACTCACTTTTCTGTTGCCATCCTTTGTGAAATGGCAAACTAAATATGAAAAACTGCTGAAAAGGAGGAATAGACTTATGCCCAGAGGATAAACTTAACAGAGCTCACCTAGCCTGGCTGGCACTGACCCCTGCCTCTACCTTTTTAGTACATGTCTCGTAAAAGAGAAACAGCCCGTGCTTCTAGGACTCTTTTATATAAGTGCCAGGAGATGTGTCAAGTACAACTTGGTTCTCCAGCACATTGACACATTTAGAGATTTTAAAGAAAACTCAAGTGAGTCAGCAGGTATAATCTCAACCCACATACCTAGGAGGATGCTCAGAATAACTACCCTTTACTGAGCACCATACTACTATGACTCCATAAGGCTAGCTTTGGGGTCAGAAAGACATGTGTCCAAAATCACACTTCAATCACTTGGAGAATTTTCTTCAAAGAGTTTGATAAACTCCCTTGCATATGGCAGACCTCCAGCTAGGTAAAGAGAATTACCGTGACCCCCTCCATCCCCTCATCACCCACCAGGCTTTCCAAAATCTCAATTTAGAAACTCAAGATTGGGGGCAGCTGGAAGAGAAGACCATAGAAATCTTGAGTAAGTGGAAGATGACTATTGGGGCCCAAGGGGGCTATTGCTTGCTTGTCTGGAAAACAAGCACTCAGACATATTGCCCTTCAGTACAGAGCCATGGGATGTCTTCTGGGCAAGGGTTCTGAGGTAGTGCACACCATACCCGATAGCTTGACCAAAGCACACTACAGAATGGGAAGTCCCACATGCCCCAATCAGAGAAAAAAAGGGAATGAAATGTCCTGGTGTACGGACAGGTGGCCCAGAATATGAGATCATCATGACTGAAGGCGGCGATAAAATATTCAAACATCAGCAGTTGCTGATCCATGCCCAAAGGCCAGATGGGACCCATTTCATCACCAGCAGAAACTGGACAAGGATGCAGAAGCTAGGGAGCCCTCCTCCTGGAACCACGATGTTGTTTTTGAAAGCTTCCCTCTGTGCACAGATGTCTTCCCAAAGAAAGGAAGAAGGAAAGGAAAGGGGAAGAAGTCTTCAAAGACTGTGATTTACCCCAAAGTGAATAGATTGAGACTGAGATAATAACATTTAAATTGACTAGAAAAAATTCAGCATAACAAAATGGAATAGAATAGACTATATGCTCTAGGACAGACTGAGGGTTAAGTGCAAAACTAAATTCAAATATAGAAAAAGAAAACAGTTACATTTTGAATTGCAGAGTGTGCTAGTATTACCTGATAAACATATTGCTTCTATTTCTCTCTAAATACTACTAAAAATTGTTGAACAGAACTGTCCAAAAGGGAGTTTGGCACACTCTTGACCAAAAATTTTTCCTAAGATGACATTAAACCACAAATCAATATCCACTGGTTATATTGGTTCAACCAGTAACCAACACAGTATATTTACAGTCACCCATTGTGCTACACATGTCCCCTGAGGACATCAATAAAGATTTTGGCCATTGCCTGACTAAAATCAGCATAAACAAAATCTAGATAGAGTGTGGTATAAGAAACAAGTGTAGGCTGTGGAGTTAGACAATCTCTCTTTAAATTCCACAATTTACTAGGAAGATTGTAAAAATTTACTCCGCTACGATTTCTTTTTTTAAAAGTTTTCTCATTTGTAAAGTGAGGGTTGAATTCACTAATAACACCTGATTCAAAACTTGCTATTATACTCAGCTGAGGTTTTATATATATTATAAATATTAATCAACATGTAGATATTGGTTATCTCTTAATATATGGATGTCTTATTTAAATCTCATCATTTTAAGAAAGAAATGGTGTATTTTTATATGTCTTTGTGACAAACCCATGTTGACTTCCAGTGATCTCCATTTAATTTTTCAAGTACTTATAAGCCATCCATTTTAAAAAATTCATTCAAAATTTTGCCAAGGGAAGTTTCAGAAATCCTTTGTCTTTCCTACTATTTTGAAAACAAGGACTTTTCGCATATCTCCAGTTCCTAACAATTCCATGGAGATTATTGGCAGGGTTCAATGATCACATTTATAATTCTTTTAAGTTTCCTGGGACATTAATAATTAAAGCCTAAAGACTTGGGCATAAGTTTCACTATCCAGTTCACTCCTCAACTAACCTGTGCTTTTCCTACATCAAGGGAAGCACACAAACCTCCAAGCCATGTTGGTTTGCTTCTCTTCAGTTTAAAGATAATATTCCTTAACACAGAAGAGAAGATAAATGAGAAGTTAAGAGCTCTGCTTTCTCTTAATTTTCTTGTAAAAGCATAGCTTGCCACTAAAAGTGAGATGTTTCTTCCCTGTTTCTCTTTCGTGCCCTGAACTAAGCTCACAGTGGGCTCTGTCCTTTCTGACACTGACACCTTCTTAAGAGCAGGGCTTCTCTTTGGCAGCTCTCTTTGCTCATGAGCCCCTCCTGCCACCTTCAGCACATGTTCGTGTCAAAAAGAAATTGTCTTCAGAGACAGCCCATGCGGAAAAATTCTTGGCATTTGACAGAAAGCCCCAGGTACCAAATTGGAGCCCAGATTGTTAGGGGTACTGACTAACAGCCTTTGTAGTTAACTAGTCTCAAGTTCAAATCCTAGTTCTTACAATCTCCAGCTGTACGTCCTTGGGAAATAAAAATATCTCTCCAAGCTTTAGTTTTGTCATCTGAAAAAAAAGAAAAAATAATGCCTATGTCATCAAATCATATAGGACTAAAAGTAATTATGTATTTCAAAGTCCAGCAGCACTGTCATCCTGCTTTGATGGAAATATAAATAAGTATGGTAGATGACTTCAAACTATACTAAAAGGCTACAGTCACCAAAAGAGCATGGTACTACTGGTACCAAAACAGAGATATAGACCAATGGAACAGAACAGAGGCCTCAGAAATAACACCACACATCTACAACTGTCTGATCTTTGACAAACCTGACGAAAACAAGAAATGGGGAAAGGATTCCCTATTTAATAAATGGTGCTGGGAAAACTGGCTAGCCATACGTAGAAAGCTGACACTGGATCCCTTCCTTACATCTTATACAAAAATTAACTCAAGATGGATTAAAGACTTAAATGTAAGACCTAAAACCATAAAAACATTAGAAGAAAACCTAGGCAATGACCATTTAGGATATAGGCATGGGCAAAGATTCCTGGACTAAAACACCAAAACAATGGCAACAAAAGCCAAAATAGACTAAATGGATCTAATTAAACTAAAGACTTTCTGCACAGCAAAGAATTACCAACAGAATGACCAGGCAACCTTATAGATGGGAAGAAAAATTTTGCAATCTATCCATCTGACAAAGGGGCTTAAATATCATCCAGAACCTACAAAGAACTCAAACAAATTTACAAGAAAAAAAAACAACCATCAAAAAGTGGGTGAATTATATGAACAGACACTTCTCAAAAGAAGATTATGCCACCAACAGACATACGAAAAAATGCTCATCATCACTGGTCATTAGAGAAATGCAAATCAAAACTACAATGAGATACCACCTCACACCAGTTAGAATGGCAATCATTAAAAAGTCAGGAAACAACAGATGCTAGAGAGGATGTGGTTAAATAGGAACGCTTTTACACTGGTTAGTGGGAATGTAAATTAGTTCAACCACTGTGGAAAACAGTGATTCCTCAAGTGATTCCTTGAGTGATTCCTCAAGGATCTAGAAGTACCATTTGACCCAGCCATCCCATCACTGGGTATATACCCAAAGGATTATAAATCATACTACTATAACAGACACATGCACATGTATGTTTATTGTGGTACTATTCACAATAGCAAAGACTTGGAACCAACCCAAATGTCCATCAACAATAGAATGGATCAAAAAAATGTGACACATATATACCATGGAATGCTATGCAGTCATAAAAATGATGAATTCATGTCCTTTGCAGGGATATGGATGAAGTTGGAAATCATCATTCTCAGCAAACTATCACAAGGACAGAAAACCAAACACTGCATGTTATCACTCATAAGTGGGAGTTGAACAATGAGAACACATGGACACCGGGAGGGGAATATCACACACCAGGGCTTGTCAGGGGGTGGAGGACTGGTGGAGAGATAACATTAGGAGAAATACCTAATGTACATGATGAGTTGATGGGTGCAGCAAACCAACAGGCACAAGTATACCTATGTAACAAACCTACACGTTGTACACATGTACACGGGAACTTAAAATACAATAAAAAAAAAAAGAAGCATGGTAGAAAAGAAATGAATTCACATTCATGTACAAGTATAAAGGCAGAAAATAAAACTTCATGGTAAGAACCAAAATCTTAACAATAGGTATATTTGGGCCACAATCTTTTTACTTGTCTGGATGTTATAAGATTCCTTTAAGAGGCAACTATTCCTTTTAAAGTTAATTTGCAAAAGAGTTTAATAGTTCAGTCCTCTCTGCAAAAGATAAGGCGGGATCTTTTTTAACTCTCATGTTTTAAAAAGTCTCAGAAGAAACACTCCCTGGGGAGAACACAGTTTTGAACTGAACTTAAAATCTAGATCTACCTTAGTGACTCACAGCTGGACTTGGGAAAAGGAATTCTATCTTCATGGGAACATTTAGTGAGCTCTGATTGTGTGCTCTGATAGTGAGCTCTGAGGTGTGGGGACAACTAAGTATAATAGCTGATTCCTGACCTCAGGGAGTGTTTGGCACAGCTGGAAAGAGAAGATTAACCATAATATAAGTGCCCTATTTTGTATTATGGATCATAAATATAAGAAAGAAGATCAGAGAAGTTGTGATGAGTGCAGAGTGAAGCAGGATGTCCTCAAAACTGCTTTTAACAGAAACACAGCCATGTTCCTTTGGAGACTTGCTTACTGGTAACTAAACTACATTGTTTACTGGCATATTGGAGGTTCTGAGAAGGCAGCAGAAAAGGAACCTGCTTAACTTTGTATAACAATCATTTCTTAAACATACTTGACAACAGAAGTTCCTTTTTAGGGAATACTTTTAGCAACTTGCAGAGCTGCCTAACCTCAGAGCTAATGTTAGCATGAACAGATTCGTGCAGGATATGCACTTGCTCTGGGCCTTGAAAAATGGGTAACTTTTAGATGAGCAGAGGTTGGAAGAGGCTTCAGAGAATGGAATCATTTGGGAGATGAAAGCATAGACTCAAGACATATCTATGGTCAGGACTGATCTTGAGAGTTAGAGGTAGGCCTAGAGGGAGAAAGGGAAAGGGTCAAGTAGGCCCAGATTATAAGTTTCAGAAGAGTGTAGATCAATGGTTTTCAAAATGCAAACCTTATATCACTTGCATCAGAATTTCAGTGGTGCTTGTTAAAAAGTACTCAGCCCATCAAATTCAAAAGCTTCTACACAGTGAAGAAAATGATCAACAGAGTTATTGGGAGAAATACAATTACAGAATGGGAGAAAATATTTGCAACCATACATCTGATAAGGGGTTAATATCCAAAATATGTAAGGAACTCAAACCACTCAATGATAAGAAAACAAATAACCCAATTTAAAAATGGGCAAAGGACCTGAATAGACAGTTCTCAAAAGGAGACATACAAATGGCCAACAGATTCATGAAAAAATGCTCAGCCACATTAATTATCAGGGAAATGGAAATTAAAACTACAATGAGATGTTACCTCATACCTGTTTGAATGACTATTGTCAAAAAAAAAAGACAGGCTGGGTGCAATGGCTCACGCCTGTAATCCCAGCACTTTTGGAGGCTGAGGCAGGCAGATCACGAAGTCAAGAGATCGAGATCATCCTAGCCAACATAGTGAAACCCTGTCTCTACTAAAATTACAAAAATTAGCAAGGTGTGGTGGTGGGACTCTACAGTCCCAGCTACTAAGGAGGCTGAGGCAAGAGAATTGCTTGAACTCAGGAGGTGGAGATCACAGTGAGCTGAGATCACGCCACTGCATCCAGCCTGGCAACAGAGCGAGACTCTGTCTCAAACAAACAAATAAACAAAAACAAAATAAAACAAAACCCACAAAAGATAACAAGTGTCAGTGAGGTTGTGAAGGAAAGGAAGCCCTTGCACAGGCTGATGGGGATGCAAACTGGTATAGCCATATGGAAAACAGTATGGAGGTTCCTCAAAAAATCAAAAATAGAACTATCATATGTGATCCAGCAATCTCACTGCTGAGTATATATCCAAAGGAAATGAAATCAGTATGTCAAACAGATAACTACACTCTCATGCTCACTGCAGTGTTATTCATGATAGTTAAGACATGGAATCAACCTAGTGTCCACCACAGATGAATGGATTTAAAAAATGTGGCATATAAGAACCAAAAAAGACCCCGCATTGCCAAGACAATCCTAAACCAAAAGAACAAAGCTGGAGACATCATGCTACCTGACTTCAAACTATACTACAAGCCTACAGTAACCAGAACAGCATGGTACTGGTACCAAAACAGAGATATAGACCAATGGAACAGAACAGAGCGCTCAGAAATAACACCACACATCCACAGCCATCTGATCTTTGACAAACCTGAGAAAAACAAGAAATGGGGAAAGGATCCCCTATTTAATAAATGGTGCTGGCAAAAGTGGCGAGCCGTAAGTAGAAAGCTGAAACTGGATCCTTTCCTTACTCCTTATATGAAAATTAATTCAAGATGGATTAGAGACTTAAATTAGACTTAGACCTAAAACCATAAAAACCCTAGAAGAAAACCTAGGTAATACCATTCAGGACATAGGCATGGGCAAGGATTTCATGTCTAAAACACCAAAAGCAATGGCAACAAAAGCCAAAATTGATAAATGGGATCTAATTAAACTAAAAAGCTACTGCACAGCAAAAGAAACTACCATCAGAGTGAACAGGCAACCTACAGAATGGGAGAACATTTTTGCAATCTACTCATCTGACAAAGGGCTAATATCCAGAGCCCACAAAGAACTCAATCAAATTTACAAGAAAAAAACAAACAACCCCATCAAAAAGTGGGCAAAGGATATGAACAGATACTTC
>NW_016808463.1:1019677-1046546 GCF_001698545.2 Rhinopithecus bieti | reverse complement strand
TTTACACTGTTGGTGGGACTGTAAACTAGTTCAACCATTGTGGAAAACAGTGTGGCGATTCCTCAAGGATCTAGAACTAGAAATACCATTTGACCCAGCCATCCCATTACTGGGTATATACCCAAAGGATTATAAGTCATGCTGCTATAAAGACACATGCACACGTATGTTTATTGCGGCATTATTCACAATAGCAAAGACTTGGAATCAACCCAAATGTCCATCATTGACAGACTGGGTTAAGAAAATGTGGCACATATACACCATGGAATACTATGTAGCCATAAAAAAGGATGAGTTCGTGTCCTTTGTAGGGACATGGATGCAGCTGGAAACCATCATTCTCAGCAAACTATCGCAAGAACAGAAAACCAAATACCACATGTTCTCACTCATAGTGGGAACTGAACAATGAGATCACTTGGACACAGGAAGGGGAACATCACACACCGGGTCCTATTGTGGGGGGGTGGGGAGGGATAGCATTAGGAGATATACCTAATGTAAATGATGAGTTAGTGCGTGCAGCACACCAACACGGAACATGTATACATATGTAACAAACCTGCACGTTGTGCACATGTACCCTAGAACTTAAAGTATAATTTAAAAAAGTGGCATATATATACTTGAAATACCATTCAACCTTAAAAGAGAAGGAAATCTTGTCATTTGCAACAACATGGATATACCTGGAGGATATTATGCTAAGTGAAATAAGTCAGGAATGGAAAGACAAATGCTCCATGATCTCAGTTATATATGGAATCTAAAAAAGTTGAACTTACGCAAGCAGACAGCAGAATGGTGGTTATCTGGGTTGAGCAGAAAGGGATGTTGGGGAGAGGTTGGTCAAAGGATACAAAATTTTATTTAGAGAGGGGGAATAAGTTCAAGAGATCTATTATGCAACATGATTACTATAGTTAACTGTGTATCATATTCTTAAAAATTACTAAGTGTTCTCACCACACAAAAATGTATGCGAGGTAATGCATATGTTAATTAGCTTGATTAGGACATTCCACAGTGCATCCATATTTCAAACCATCATATTGTACACAATAAATATACATAATATTATTTGTTAATATAAATAAATTTTAGAAAAAGAAAAAACAGGCCAGGCGTGGTGGCTCACGCCCATAATCCCAGCACTTTGGGAAGCTGAGGTGGATGGATCACAAGGTCAGGAGATCTAGACCATCCTAGCTAACATGGTGAAACCCTGTCTCTACTAAAAATACAAAAAATTAGCTGGGCGCGGTGGCGGACGCCTGTAGTCCCAGCTACTGGGGAGGATGAGGCAGGAGAATGCGCGTGAACCGGGGAGGCAGAGCTTGCAGTGAGCTGAGATTATGCCACTGCACTCCAGCCTGGGTGACAGAGCAAGATTCTACCTCAAAAAAAAAAAAAAAGAAAAGAAAAGAAAAGAGAAAACATTACTCAGCCCCCAACCTCAGTTCTACTGAAGGTGGTCCTGATAATTTGCATTTTAAAATAGTTCCCAAGGTGACTCTTAAGCACTCTAAAGTTAGCAGGGGGTAAAAGCTAGATTTGGTTGGAAAATAAAGCTTAATTGGAAAAACAGATACCCCCACACTCAGGCATTTATTTATCTGAGATGTACTGAGCACCAGCTGTATGCCAGGCCCACTTCAAGGTCTCAGTTTGTTTTGCTTTTGTGATTGGAAGAAAACTGCTTCCTGGTCTCTTGGGGCTTATACCCAATGGTCAATTAAGATACATTTGTTGTTTAGGAGCCTTGGAGTTCTGTCTTGGGTGCCATGATGAGGCTTCCTTAGCTCACTTTCTGAGAAGGGGGCCGGCCTTAAGAATAATGAGTCCACTGTGAGCACATAGGGTAGTGGTGGGAACTTTTTAGGAGCTCCAATGGCCCCTGACCATTTGACCAGTCTTGAAAATTTGATGTCCACCTTGTTCCTGAGGCCCATTTCTGCCTAGTGCCGTATTCAAATAAGTAGATTTTTGCCCCAGTCTATTTCCCTGTGCTTCTATCCTGTTTCCCTGCTTATCTCTGAACACTTATCTCTGTAGTGTCTCTTCTGACTATTCTGACTGAGACATTCTAACTGGGACCCTGCTTACTGGCTGGCTTACCTCCCTAGTACGGACTCTCTCTTCACCATCTGTCTTCCTGGAGTCACATGGATGGCTACTCCCAGGTTCTCAACCACTTTGCTTGGACCACCTCCCTACTCCAACACATTGAACTCATCCTTTGCCAGCTACCTACCTGAACTACAACCTACCTTTGCTGTTGATTCAGGTGATTTTGTGGAGTCAGCTTTACGGTTAAGCATTCCCAAGTTCAAATCCTAATTTTTATAATCTCCAACTGCACGTCCTTGGGAAAGGAAAATATATCTCTAAGCCTTGGTTTTCTCATCTGAAAAAAAAAAAAAAAGAGGAAAAATAATGCCTATCTCCTCAAATTATATAGGATTAAATGTGATGATATATTTTAAAGTCCTAGGACAAAGCCTGGCACAGAGCAAGTATTTAATCAACGAGAGACATTTTTATTCATCTTGGGAATCTTTACCCTCAAGATTATAATTTTCTTTTAGTAACTACCTCCATGCCTGTTTCTACAACTTCATTCTGACCTTTGGACAGGGGTGTGGGTGGGAGTGGAGCATGGGGATCAAGTTCTGTGTCCAGTCCTTATGCACACTCTCCAAAAATGGCATCTTTACAAAGATTTTTAAAAGTAATATGCTGACTAGACTAGAAAAGGCACGAGGGAAAGCAGTATGAAAGGAAGGCCCGGAGATAGTGCTCCTTGTTTCATGAGCCAGCAACGTTGGTCCTATTCTCCACCATCCCCATCCCATCCCATCCATGCACCCAGGCTTATTTCCAGTGGTGTCAGAACCTGGCTTGGCCCCTAGCACCATTCTATAATGGAACAGATCTCGGCTGACCTCAAATATGACATTGTTTTGATATGTCCATAGGTTCTACATAAGACCTACTTTTTAAAGACAAAGTTTTTTAAAAAAAAAAATCATTCATTTAATTACCCAGTAATTTGCCAATCAAAACTTGGTGGACATTTTTCAGAACAGATAGTAAAAGAATTCTCTGCCTCTATTTTCTCCTTTTCCTTACCCCACCATTGCTTACTCAACCAAGTCCAAACTTCTGAGCCTGAAGTACAAAGTCCTGAGTGATCAGACTCACATTGCCTACCTCAACAGCCTCATCTCATGCCCTTCCTCTATTCTTCAACTCTCAGCTGCAGTCATGCTTCAATTCTTGCAGTTCTAGAACTTTACTCTCTCCAAATCTCTTTGCTCATGCTGCCCTGTCTCCCTGCATCCTTTTCTCCAATTCTTTACCTGGAAAACTTTCACTCAAAGTTGAAGATTCTGTCCAGGAGTCATTTCCTCTAGGAGTCATTCCCTCTCCTTCTCCCATTCTTAGCTAGGTGCATTCCTTTGCACTACGACATTTGAGCATCTTGTGGCAATGCACTTTTCAGACCACACCATAATTAATCATCTGTTTATGGCCAGTCTCCCCTAGACCCTTGCTACTCAAAGTGTTAGAAATGCAGAATCTCTATGCCCACCTCAGACCCACTGAATCCAAATTTTAATTTTATCAAGATCCCATGATTCCTCTGCTCTTGAAAATGTGGAAAGGCTGCCTTAACAGGTAGACTGTGCAGATCCTCAGGAGGTGGGACTGTCTTTCATCTCTGAAGCCCCAACAATAGCACAGTACTTGGCACATCATAGGGCTGAATTTGGCATCGTGCCTGTGTTCTGATCCCCACCTGGCCCCGTGGATTGGTTTCCTATCCCTGTCAGAAGAGGGTTAGAGTCAGAAGCTCTTTTCAAGGGAGGCCTTGTAGAATTTCCGCTACAAACAATGTCCATGCAACAAGGTGCATCCCCAAATCAGAGAACACTCTCCACTTCTCTTCCTGGGATCCAGCACTGCTGGACCCTGGTTTCTTTGGAGTTCCCATCTTGGGTGCCATGATGAGGCTTCCTTAGCTCACTTTCTGAGGAGTGGGCCAATCTTAACAATAGGGAGTCTGCTGTGAACAAATGGAGCGGGTCAGGGGCACTCATTAGGAACTCCAAGTAACACTTCAGGGATCATTGCAGAAGCCAAGGGTCCTGCATGAGCAAATGAGAGCAAAAGTAGTGTGGTAGGCAGAATAATGGCTCCCCAGCTACATCCACATTCTAATTCTCAAAATCTGTGAGTGTTACTTTACACTTATGTGTGTGATGAAAAGGACTTGCAAATTTTGTTAAGGATTTTGAAATGGGGAGAAGAGCCTGAAATTATCTTGGCGGGCTTCATGTAATCATAACGGTCCTTACAAGAGGGAGGCAGGAGGGTCAGAGTCAGGTGAGTTGGGGAAATGACAACAGAAGCAGGAGCCAGGATGATGGGAGAAGCAGCCACGAATCAAGGAGTGAAGATGGCCTCTAGAAACTGGAAAAAGCAAGGAAACAGATGCTCCCTCGAGCTGCCTAAAGGAACCAGTCCCACTGGCACATGGATTGTAGCCCAGTCAAATTGATGGTAGGCTTCCAGCTTCCAGAAATGTAAGAGGATAAATGTGTGCTGTTTTAAGCTACTAAATTTGTAGTAATTTGTTACAGCAGCATAGGGAAATTAATACAAGTAGGAAATCTGAGTTATTCATATTAATGTGAGTTCCTTTGTTTACACAAGCTGGGGAATGTTATAATATCTGGGTTACCCAAGCTAAACTCCCACAGTTCTAGACTGCCAGAAATTAGGGTTTTTTTTTTTTTTTTTTTTTTTTTTTCCAGTTGATTGGCTCTTAGAGTTCCAGGAAAAAACATACTTCCTTGGGGATGCTAGTTGGGAAAAGCAAGAAGTTGGTTCGATCTCAATTTTCAAAAGATCCAGTGTTTTTTAAGCAGATTTACTACTCCACACAAGAATGCTCTCCCAAAGGCATCTTTCTAGCCTAAAACCCCAAGTAGTTCTTAAGAGCCAAAGTTTCCAGAGAACAACAATGAAGTTGTCATCCTGTGTTGATAAATCGACTGCTGGGAGCTCTGGAGGCTTGGTGGGGAAAGCCAGTCATCATAACTGTGTAGTGAAAGTCCCTGGGGCCATCAATGCCGAAAACCAGTAGCTTCTATTAATAAATCAATAACTTCCCATAAGAACTTTATTTTTTTGTTATTGTTGGTTTATGGAAGAAATCTTAAAGAAAAAAAGTGTGGGGAGTGGGCAATGTCAGATCTGTCTGGACCATGAAATCCACCTGACATTATGATTCTTAAGGACCATTTGAGCTATCCCCTTTGAAAGATCTCATTAAAAGTGGAGCTCTCAACAGCTTTGAATTTCACATGGCATGAGCCTCCCTTTGGAGAGCTAACAATGGTCTAGATGCCAGAGAATCCCAAATGCTGAACAGTTTCCTTGGTGTCCACAGCTAAAGCTACTTTCTCAAGGTCTCTGCAAATCGCATTACTTTAGCTACGGATTTCTGATTATGATCCCCTTGGAAGAGGTTTCTCCTAAGTTTCCAGCTCTGGAAACAAGTAGCAGTGACTGCACAATTCTGCCTCTGAAAGGGAATGCCCATCTTACCTGCCTGGAGCAGCATTCTCAGTCTAAGGGTGCTGGGAGGGGAGGGGAGATGGGCTATTCATTCAGACTCCAAGACAGCCAGAGTGGGGCTGATCCAAGCATCCAGGAGGAATGACAGCTTAATTCCCGGCACCCCATTGGGAAGCCATGGCAGGGGTTAATTAATTTCCTCTCCAGCGGTTCCCTGGGAGAGTTTGCATTGGTTCATAGCTCTGTGAACCCACAACACTCCCTGCATGAAGCCTGGCAAAAGAGGTAAAATGAGCTTGTATATGGTTGCTCTGCTGGTATCTTTGTTTCTCCATTTCTGGAGATAAGTCAGGTAACTCATTGACTATACTTAGAAGGGACTATGCCAGGGCAGTCTTCAGGGAAACTGCAAAACAGCCTAGGTTTTCCTCTGGCTTGTCAAGACAATCCTTTTAGGGCCCATCCTCCCACCTCTCTCAGATCTTTGCCCTACCAAATTAATAAAGGTGAAACTTCAGATAATAATTAAAAATTGTAATCATCTATTATGTTTTTCAATAAACATATATATATCTAACCTATGCCAGAAGCTGGTAAGAAGCAATGTAATAAGGGAAGTAACATTTACTAAGCATCTACTATACATCATATATTGTGCTCATTTATACTCACAACTCTCTGGAGAATATACTCCTATTAGCCCCTTGTATAGAGAAAAGCAAGGCTCAGAAAGGCTAATTTCTCCCAGCATCATGTAACTAGTAAGTTATGGATAAAGCAAGAATTTGAACCTGGTCTGTTAGACTCCAAACCTGTGCTTTTTCTGTGTTAGTTATGAGCTTGAAATCTGGAATTAAAAAATAAAAATTTAAAAAATCCCTAGACTTAAATTCTGGCTTTGATACTTAGCAATTGTATGACTTTGGGAAAATTACGTAAATAATCTGAGTGTTTTCATCTTTAAAAGGGGATGACAAAAATGGTATCTACTTCACAGGATTAATGGGGATTAGATAATGTTTATACATTGTTTAGTACAGTACTTGGTACATAATAAGTTCTTCAAAAGTGTTAACTGTATACAATTATTTTTC
Organism: Rhinopithecus bieti; assembly: GCF_001698545.2. Classification (NCBI taxonomy): domain Eukaryota; kingdom Metazoa; phylum Chordata; class Mammalia; order Primates; family Cercopithecidae; genus Rhinopithecus; species Rhinopithecus bieti. The sequence goes on along the minus strand of NW_016808463.1, from coordinate 1,039,863 downwards.
CATGCTCTTCTCAAGGAGCTTACTCTCAAATAGCAATTTCCACACTAAAATTCTTCCCGTCTCTAAAATTTCAATATTTGTGAATTGACTTTTAAAGATTGTTTCCCCTGAAGCAAAATCTCAGAAAAGTGCTCTTGAGTCACTTAGGGTCATAAAATTGGCCTTATCAAATTGTAATCACCATGTTTTCTAGACCTTGCAAGACAGACAAGACCTTTGGATCTCTTACTTCCACTCATAAAAGTATCTATATTGCGTTTAGCTTATAAAAGATCATTGATGATCTCCTTAGTAAGTATATCGTTTATATACTTACTGTTTCTGTGGATATAAAAATATCTCAAAGGGTTTTGTACAATCACATGCAACCTCAAGATCCTGATTCACTTTTTCCTATAAATGAGTTCATAAATGGTGCCTTCCCGTGCTAGCATGATTTATGGGACCATAATCCTCACCAGGGATAAGTACACTATAGGAGGTGAGTGCCTAAGACCAGAAGTGAGGTGTAACTACACAGGTAGCCCAGAGAGCATTCTGGCAGTATCTGGAGAAACTACGAGAGTTTATGCCCTATGGCTAGGTAATTACATTCTCTGGCATATATCTAAAAAAATTATCATATGGATCCACCAGGGGCCACCTAAGAGAATGTTCAGTGTGGCCTCCTTGTGGCAATGGAGAATTCAGGGCAAACTAGATATTCGTTAAGAGGGAATAGAAGAGTAAAATGTGGTGGTAAGTGTCCTCTAAGGGATGCTATGCAGTGGGTAGATGCAATGAATTTGATTTAATTTTAGTTGTGTGGATAGATCATAAAATAAATCTGAAGTGAAAAAAGAGTGAGATTTCCAGCACAAAACCAACTATACTTGGGGCAGCATGTCTTATTTTAGGAGGGTACACACATGTTTATGAACACTGTTCAAACATATTAGAGGGTCCTAGCATAGACCAATGAAGATAAGATGCTCTGCACAGAGGGGTAAGATGAACTCAACTTTCCATAGCTCAGGTCCAACTGAACCAAAGCAAATAAGGGATAGGTGCAGATCAATTGCAATAGGCATGTGAAGGAAAGTATGGATATCCTAATTTTAAAAGATCAAACAAATTTTCATGGAAGTGTTGGAATTCTAGCTGCTAGAAGAGCAGAATTAGGTGGTTGAAGATGGGAAAGGTCTATGAAGTCAGATGTAACGGCTTAAGCAAAGACTCTAAAAGAAGCCAGAAGTTAATCAGGAAAGGATGCAATGAGCATGGTAGAGAGACATTGGGATGAACTGGGTGAGAAGTCCAAGAAGATGGACAGAGCCTGGGTTTGGGGAGGCCTTGAAAGCTGCGCTAAAGGCTATTTTGTAGACAAAGGGCAGCCAGTGAATGTTTTAAATTGGAGAGATATATATATTTAAGAAAGATATTCTGAGAGCTGAGTTTATATACTTACTGTGGATGGGGAGAGAGAAGGAAAGTAAAGGTGGATGGGGAGAGAGAAGACTACAATCAGGTACATCTTATAGAGGAGGAATCACTTACATCAGAAAAACATGGACACTTATTAGAAATGCAGATTCCTAGAGCCTACTTCAGTCCATTGTATCAGAAGGGATGCAGACAGAGCCCTGGAGTCTATATATATATATGCGTGTGTGTGTGTGTGTGTATTTTTTTTTTTTAATTTGAGATGGAGTCTCACTCTGTCGCCCAGGCTGGAGTGCAGTGGCACGATCTCGGCTCACTGCAAGCTCCGCCTCCCGGGTTTACGCCATTCTCCTGCCTCAGCCTCCCGAGTAGCTGGGACTACAGGCGCCTGCCACCTCGCCCGGCTAATTTTTTGTATTTTTAGTAGAGACTGGGTTTCACAGGGTTAGCCAGGATGGTCTCGATCTCCTGACCTCATGATCTACCCGCCTAGGCCTCCCAAAGTGGAATCTATATTTTTAAACCAGCCTCCAGGTGGCACTTAATTCAATTGGGATTAAGAACTAGGTCCTTATTAACCTCAGCTGCATATTATTATAGAATCAGTTGGGAAGACTTTTAAATTCCTGATACTGGGGCTGCTCATCAGACAAATTGCATTGAAATCTCTGGACCTGGGGCCGGGGCATCAGTATTTTTTGAAGCTCTTTGAGTAATTCCAACATGCAGCCAAGGTTGAGAACCACTGCACTGCAAAGAGCCTTTCTTAGAAAACTCAAGAGCCAGCAAGACTTCCCCTCATTCTATCTTCACTTAATCTCCAGCTAATTTGATTCTCTACTTAATTAGATCAAAGCTTCAGGCTCTAAATCACTTATATTAAAAATATAAATTACCCAATCTTTTATTTCAAGAACCCCCTGGCACACAGTATAGTGCTTTTCCATCCCTAGTCTTGGGCAACTGACATTTGATTATCATAAAAGGGCTAAAGTCCGAATTAAATAAAAGTAGCAAGATCCCTGCTCTAGTTTCCTCTGGTGAAAAGAAACAATAACAGGTAGAAGAACAGTCCACATGCCTTGATATTGAGTATACCTTGAAATCATCTACATTCAAAATATTGGATGCATGTATCAATTAAGGTGACAGGGATGGGTTTGAAATAAAGTAACAAATTGGATTTGTAACCCTGAGTAGCATTAAGGCACATAAATTATGCCTTGACATTTTATTATTTATTAGTCAGTGAACAGACTTCTGCTTTAAAGTGGTACCTGGCTAGAGTTTCCTGGGGTATTCTCCCAGCTTCCCTTTAAAATTTCTATGAAGATGAAGAAAAGCAAGAAAACTTGAAAGCTAATACCACCCGAAAGAAAGATTATCAACACACTGCCAGAATTTGGGAAGAATCTCCCTTAAATAGAAATTATATATAATTTATTTTTAATATATGTAACATATTTTAACACCCAACTGACATCCCCTAATGAAATGTAGTTCGACCTTTTAATATATAAGCAAATGTATATTAATATATGTTCTAAAATTAATACTGGATGCTGAAACTGATAAACAGGATCGCTTAAAGATGATAAGTATTTAGGATGTTGATTTTTAAAATATATAACCCAGTAGAGAGATATACAAAAAAATAACTGAATAATTAGAGACACTAAGCTCTTAAACAGAATATTCTGTGTTGCTACTGAAAGTCATCTGTAAATTCAATGACTTATCTACAGAAGTCTCAACAGGGTTTTTGTTTTGTTTATAAATATGGCAAAATGATCCTATGGGTTGAAAGAATAATCAAAGGGGCAATGCCAAGAAAATCAAAGGGGCAATGCCAAGAAAACACTGACAAGGAAGACTTTCCCTATCAGATTTTGAAATTTATCCAAGAATTATAGTAATCAAATAGAAGTAGCACAGGAATAGAATCAATGGAATAGGATAGAAAGTGTGTAGATGTGAAAATTTAACACATGGTTAAATGAGGTATTTCAAATTATCAGAGAGAAAGATTGAGCTGGTTTTTTGGGAAAACAAAAGCAAGCACTCCTTCCATCTTTCCACTAAGTAGAACTCTGGGCAAATCAAGGATTTAGATGCTCAAACATGATAAAATGTCTTTTAAGCATGTCATGAAAAACAGAAATCAAAGAATAAAGAACAATAAATCTGATTACCTATAAGTCTTAGACTTCTGTATGGAAAAAAGAAGAGAAAATACTGCCATAAACCAATATCTCTGGGCATCAGGTAAGACACTACTCTTTAGAGACTTAAATCCATTTGACTTAAGCCCAATTCCAGATCCTTTGGTACTCTTAATCCCCTCTCCGAGATTACTGTACACATTCAGGGACTCACATGCTCATGGCCACTCCTCACCTTTCTCAAAAAACCCTTGTTCTAAATTAATTCATAGCTTGGTTACTTTTCTTTGATTTCCCTAAAATCTCATTCAAAATATTTATTTAACAGAGTTTATTGAAAGTTTAGAATGTGAAGACATATGCCAACAATATCTAATTGAATATAAGATAGCGTAGTCCTAAGAACACCTTTGTATAGCCCACCACTTGGAATATACTATTAACAATATTTTTCTGCAGGCTTTAGTCTCTTGCCATGTTGTCTATCCCTATCTCTCACAGTATTTTTTTTTTCACATTCTTTCATTTCTCTACTTTTTCTAACTCTCCAGATTTCTATTTTATTATTAAACGCAGAAAAATAGAAAACACCTAGGTCAAGTAAAACAGCACCATTGACATTTTAGGAAACACACAAAGACAGATACACACACACACACATGCAAGCACACACACACTACATCTTTTCCCATCACAACCACCACTCCATCTGCTAGAAATAAATAATATTCTAAGATTGCTAGTAATTACATTCTTGTTTTTCTTTACAGTTTTATTACCTAGGTATACATCTGTAAATCATATAAGTTAGTTTCATTTTGAACTTTTTATTAATGGAATATTGGATACGTTCTTTTTGTCTCAGTTTTCTTCCCCAGCTCATGTTGATAAGATTTGTCCATGCTGGAACATGTAACTTTAATGTATTGATGTTCACAGCTGTGTAGTTTTCATATTATAATTATTCATCTATTTTACTGTTGATGGCTATTTGCATTGTTTCCAGTTAGGGGAGATTATAAACAATGCTTCAATGTATATGACTGTATATATACCTTAATATGATAACTATTATTTATATACACATTTTTCTGTGTCCCTACACTAAGCATTTATAGTCCAATCAGTGATTTAGGAGAATTTCTGATATTCCACATCTTCAGAAACATTTGGCATCAGCAAACATCTAAGTGTGTTTTTATTGATATTTTAATTTATATTTATCTGAATACTCATTAGATTTTAGGAAATTTTTGTGTATTTATTGACCATTTGGATTTCTTCCTTTGTGAAGTATCTGTCTAAATCTTTTGTCTGTTTTCAAATTGGTTGTCTGCCTTTTTCTCTCAATTTGTAAGTTATTCATATATATACTCAATACTAATCATTTATCAATTATATGTATTGCAAAAATCTCCCACTTTTCTCTCTCATTAGTGTGTCTTCCATTTAATGTTTTCCAGCCTGCACATGAGTTTGGCTAACCCTTTGCTTCACAGTTTCCTGATGAACTGCTCCCTCACTCTTTATCATCTAAGTGACTCCTCAAGATATTCTCTGAAGCAAAATTAATTTCCCACTTAAAATAGTCTCATGGCAGACATTAAAATAACAAAAAACGTACCCCATTTTACAAGATTAAAAGACAAAAAAATTTTTTTAACTTAATTCATATGATACTGTCCATAGTATACAAAAAAAGTTATATAAAACCATAAGAAAAAGTCAGAGACCACTTAAAAATGGGCAAAAAATATGAACAGGCAATTAATAAAAGAAGAACTACCAAAGGTCAATAAACATGTAATATCTATTTAATAGCATTGATTAAGCAAATGTAACTAAATATAATTTGATATAAACATTCATCTATGACAAAATTTGCCCAAACTCTATACTCATGAGAGTGTGGAAAACAAGGGCTATCATGAACAGTTAAAGGAAGTAATACATTTGAACTTGCTGGAACACTTTTTGACAATAGGTATAAAAAAATCAATATAATCTTTGAATCTGAAATCCATCTTTTTAAAGTTTACCTTAGGGAGATACCTGCCTAGCTGTGAAAAGAAAGAAGAAGAAGTCTTTCACTGCAGCATTATTAATAGTAATGAAGTAAAGTGAAATGCCTGGCAGTCCCCAAGGCTGGTGACTGTCTCCACAGGACTACACTTGCATTGTCTAACAAGTGAGTTTCAAAATAATGACACATAGGCTGGATATTTTGCTTGCCCAATATATGTAAATTGATTTTTTAATGTGGATTTATTGCTTTTATTTAAAACTTAGTGGATTCCACTTTAAAATCTGGATTTAGGACTTCTCTAGAAAAATCAGATTCAGTGGCTTTGAGCCATTTATATTTTCTTATAATAACAATCAGCTAAAATTAAATATAAACTCCCCTACAGTTTGCCATTTTCTTATATCAGGCCTAGCTAACACACCACTTTAGTTTATAGGCCATAGGATAATAATTCATTAAATTGTGCCAAGGAAGCCTGCAAAGGATTTTCTTTTTCCTGCCTTTTAAAATAACTTTATTTTCCTACTTATAAAAGTAAAGCGAGCTCACTGTGGAAAAGTTGAAAACATGAAAATGCATTAAAAAAACCAATAATAGTAACATCATCCCCTCCTAAAAATAAGACTTGTGGAATTTGTATATATATTCTTTCAATTCCTTTGTCCATGAATACATACCTTGTATAAAGTAGAAATCATGTTTATATTCTGATGTTTTCCAGCATTATGTAAACAATGCATTGCATAATTTTCATTTTTAATGATTGCGTAACATTCCATTGTATGGATGTAACGTAATTTACACAGCCCTTCTTCTAATGTTGAACATTGGATTAGGTTGTCTGTGTTTTGTGTGATGGGGGGATTGTTTCTGTTTTATTGCAGTAAATAGTAAATAATACTGGAATGAAGATCTTGTACTATAGTTTAGCATTTCTATATTACTTGGATAAGAGATTTCTAGAAATGAAATTTCTGAATGAAAGTATATGAGCATTTTTAAGTTCCTTTATATAGAGAGGATTGCCAAATTGTTTCCCACACTTAGTTGGATCAATGTATATTCTCACAGTAGGAAAAGAGTCCCCTTCCTAAATGTATATGTTTTCCCATAGATATAAGTAGTTTGGGGCCATTTTTACCAGTGTAGTTTCTAAAGCCCATTTAATTCTGCTAATTGGGATGATGTATTTTTTCTTTTCTCTTTTTTTTTTTTTTGAGACTGGGTCTCACTCTGTCACCCAGGCTGGAATGTAGTGGCACAATCACAACTCACTGCAGCCTTGACCTCCCAGACTCAGGTGATCCTCCCCCCTCAGCCTCCTGAATTGCTGACACTACAGGCATGCACCACCATGCCCAGCTAATTTTTGTACTTTTGTAGAGATAGGGTTTCACTGTGTTGCCCAAGCTGGTCTTGAACTCCTGGCCTCAAGTGATTTGCCCACCTCGGCCTCCCAAAGTTCTGGGATTACAGGCATGAGCTGAGCCAGGCCATAAGTGGGGTGATTTTTCATATCCATATTGACAATAACATTACCTTTGTCAGTGAGGACCTTGTCAGACCATAAAACAAACACAAGCAGGATTGGTTCAAAGAGACCAATATCATTTCTCAGGTTAGACCCTCAGTCTCTCATGAATGTAAAGGTGAAAAATGAAAAGGTACCTGAAACATTAACCCTGACATCACTGTCCCTGCAGATCCTTATTGCACAAAGACAAGAGGGCTATCTCCCAAGAAAAAAATGATGAAGATTTCCCTTTCCCTTGGCTGCATCACAGTAAAAGGCGGTTACAAAACACCCCACTTGTAAAGACAGTCATCTCCAGATGTTGTAGCCCCAGGTACCAACGCTCCACACCAGATGTGATCCCCAGGGATTGAGGGGGTGACAGAGCTTGGAGCACACAGCTGCAGATGATGAGGTCATCAGCACAATTTGGGGAAAGGATGAGTTCACTCAGGAAAGGGGGGAAAAAAGCATGTCCTTTTCTTTTTTCTTGTTTGAAGTCACTAAGCTTCAGGGTTCAGGAGTGAATTGTTGCTCTGACTTTATTCTTTGGAGGCGGGTGGCTGCCTGCCAGAGGCAGCTGCACGCGGGTCATTTGCATTGCATGCAGTCTCTGGTTTTAGAGGGAAGCTCTTCCTCTCCTTAGATCATCTGCTTCTTTAGAGTCAGAGCCACTGCCTCACACAGATTGTATTCGCCCTTTAATCTTTTCCCTACCCCTCCCTTTCCCTGACTTACTCTGTGCAGTTTAACAAGCTTCCCAGACAGGTCCAGCAGGCTCATCCCGATAGCTTTGAAAGCCAGCTGGCAGACAAAGGAGGAATTATTTCATATACTCATGGCTGGGTGGGTGTGGGGGAGAGGCAATTTGTGGAACACATGGGGTCCCCTTGCCTCTCTCTCTCCCCCCGCTTCTCGCCCCGCTTCTCTCTCCCCAAGCCATCCACCCCGAGGTGCTAATACCTAGATACTTAGTAGACTGGGTTTTGGCTGGGTCTGACCTTCTGAAGCACAGTTAAGATTGCTAAACTTTCAACTGGCTCTGGCAAACCTGGTGGGGCCATGAGAAATCAGTTTCTCAGAAAGAGGAGCAAATTTTCTTTTGTGTATGGGCACATTCTTGAAGTTTCACCAAGGTGATGCCGAGGCTAAAAGGGGTGTGGATCGGGCTGTCCAATGTGGGGAAACTTGCTTTTAGTTAAATGAGGCACCTCTTTTTTTTCAGATGGTGCAGGAAAAGTAGAAAAGAAACAGAAGGTAGACTAGGCAGGGGACAAGAATGTATTGACCTTTTTCTGAAGAAAAAAGTTGTTTCTAACCAGCCTATTGCTTATTAACTGACAAGAATGTTTCAGATGTCATTTTATTTTTTTTCCTCTCTACAGTTAGGGATGATTTCAGCCATTACTTTAGAAATGATACCAAATGGAGAGCAAGTGGTCCATTTCAACTTCATCTGTGGACAGAGTCCAGTCTGAGTCTAGGAACCAATAAGAAAAACAATCAGAGAGGTGTATTAGTCACTGTTGAGCACTTATGTGCTGAGACAGGCACCATATATTACTAAACCCAAAGATGTTCTTCCCATCCTCAGAGAGCCTAGCAATCAATAAAGCAGAGAGCAGCTTAATAATATCAGATGGACTTTGCTTCTTAACCATTGGCATCTGGGGGGTGTCCTGATTCTTATTACTAATGTTGTTATGAGGCATTTTGAGAGCGTTTTAAATTTTTTATCATTTTAAAGGTGGAGAATCTCTATTAACTAGAATTCAAATAGCAGGATTTTCAATAATTTTCAATTCGCTTTGAGAATAAAGAAAAAAGGAGAAAAAAGTAACAATAGGTGTTTAAAATTAAAATAATGTTTCAAGAGCTATCACAATCTCCCAAGCATTCTGATACTCTGATATCTGGTTTTCCTTTTTTTTTTTTTTTTTTTGAGACAGAAATCTTGCTCTGTCACCCAGGCTGGAGTGCAATGGCGTGATCTCGGCTCACTGCAACCTCTGCCTCCCAGGTTTAAGCGATTCGCGTGCCTCAGCCTCCTGAGTAGCTGAGATTACAGGCACCCACCATTATGCCTGGCTAATTTTTTTTTGTATTTTTGTAGAGACAGGGTTTCACCATATTGGCCAGGCTGGTCTTGAACTCCTGACCTCAGGTAATACACCGATCTTGGCCTCCCAAAGTGCTGGGACTACAGGCATGAGCCACCGCGACCAGCCGGTATCTGGTTTTCATAATGAATATACTCAGATCCTTCAAATAAGAAAGAGAAATACCTTTCCTTACCAACCATTTATACTAGATACTGGTTAACACCGATACATACCTTATTGTGTTTAATCTTCATAATAACCTTAAAAATACAGATATTATCTCCATTCCACAAAGTAGCCTCTGGCTCCACACATTTCAAATCTAGTTTCTCCTCCACTGCCCACATATTTCCAGTGCCAAACACCGCGGGACACTTTCATGTGGAGATATTGGGAGTCAACTTCTGGCTCTGCCTCTTTCTGTGTACCCTGCCAGGTGGGTCAGCACACTGGGCTGTAGGCATGGACCGAGAAACCATTCCTATGCCCAGATGGCCAGCAGTAAAGTAACTGCATATGGATGAGACTTTGATTTTCACAAATTTATCCCACTAAAGCCACACTAAATGTATCTCTAACTCAACTGCCTTGGATCACTCCAACCCCATGTAATGGAAAGGGAAATCTAACAGAGGGAGAGTAGAAATAGAGACAGCAGTCAACTCATTGGGCTTAAAACACCTTTTATAAATTTTGCAACAAAAATACAAATATGGGAACACATTTCTAGCATCCTTCTCGGGGGTCTCAAAAGAGGCCTAGAAGCTTAAGCTTTATTAGCTACATGGTAAATTGGCCTGTGCCCAGGGACGCTGCCATTGTCCAAAGCATTTGGCACTGACTTCAGAGCTTACTTCATGCGTGTCTGAATAGCCTCACTGGTAGCTGTAAGGGTTGATTGGATTTTTGGAAGCAACCAAAGTCTTTTGGACTGGAGTGTTATGGTTCAGGTAATTGGTCAAGCTGTGGAGTCCTATTTGGAGGTCACAAGTGTGGTAGTTTTCTTTTGTAGCTCATTATATTTGAGAACAGTTCTCTAAAACAGGGGTTTTGCCCTGCAAATCACAAAGTACAACCCAGGATTATTCCAAGGTTCTTTAACAAAGAAGTGGCAGAGTCCAGTTTGCATCTCCCAGTACCTAAAGTCCAGACTGTAACTCAGCCAGTTGTCTGTCTCCTTCAAGTACACAGAGTGGGACACAGAGCTGGAATGTCTCCTGGCTGCATGCTCCAGACACTGGGGATTTGCTTATCCTTACAGCTAATAGCTATCATGAGCTCTGTCTTTGGGAAAGGGTTTTGTTTAGCCCCAAACTTCATCCCATGGCTTTAATCCCACTGCATTTGTCATCTTCAGCCTCACTGAATACAGAGAAAGGGAGGCTTCAACCAGCTTGCCAAGGAGGTAAATAGGTTTAAACTTCACCACAGATGGCCTCATCTCACGGTGCCAGATTTTTATCAACAACTGGTGTGGCTACTGACATGGCAAAAAACCACAGCTAGGCCTGGCTCCTGTCCACTTCTGTGATAACAGAGACTAAGAGGGGATAGAAGAGACAGTAACAACTCGATAATTTGAGATAGAGAAGGGAAAAGAAAGAAAGTGAGAGATTGAGGAAGAAAAGAGAACTGTCGTGTTACAAACTGGGAGAAGTGACTTAATAGAATAGGTATGGAAATGAAAGCATATTGAATTTGTCTGATTTACTTATTTAATGCCTGCCTCGTTCCACAAAGAACTGTGCCCTTTTCATTTTTAATGAGGGTTTTATCAAGATGGAAACAGTTTTTTAAAAATTATCTGCTTTGAATTTAGAGGAGGAAAGTAACATTTTTAAATTGTTCATTATTTCGAAATTTCTTTCTGTCTCTCTATGTAGTCAGCTTCCACTTTCCCACCATTTTCAATTTATTTTCCTCAAAAATGTGGCAATTAGGGTGAGTATGTATTTGCCATTGCTGTACAGTCACACATCAGCAGTTGACTGGAATAGTAAGAAAAAGAGAGAGGGAATCATAGAAAAAAAGAAAGAAAAAAGGAAAAACATTACTTGGCTTGTAATCTTTGGGAAGTCGCCAGAATCTTTTTCTAGCCAACCAATCCCATTTCATGGTGTGTGTGTGTGTGTGTGTGTGTGTGTGTGTGTGTGTGTGTTCACGCTCTAATCCTGGGTAAGCATGGAACACTCAGATGCCCACAAATTGCTGAGATACATGAAGCAGAAGAAGCGCTACTAGCAGCGGTCATGGTCCAAGTGATTATCAAAGCCCTTCTCTCCTGATCAGGTTTTGTGCAAAACACGCCAGAGAAAGAAAGGAAGGACTGATGACTGCTTGCTTGGCATTTCTTTGTAGTTGGGGCCGTTTCGTCCCCTGAGGTGGTTGTTGTTGTTAACCGAAGTTGTGTGAAACTCCTTCTGTGCAGAAACTGGAGCTTCCTCTTTGAAGCCAGAGTGTCTTTGTTCTGCACCTAACTTGGTGCCATTTTCGACAGGAGCATTTGTGTTGAAGTCTGGTTAATGCCTGCCACCCAGAATTCAGTGAGGCTGTTTGCCAGGTGGGAAAAAGCAGTTATGGTGGGGCCTGAGGGGATAGTTGTGGGTTTCAGGGAGGGGAGAGATGGGGAGGAGTTGCCCACAAATAGAAAAACAAAAGAAGACACTGTAAAAGTTGGCCTTGATTGCTGGGTTAGAGCTCACAGTTCTCCTTTGGGATTTAAGTGCTCCAGAAAAGAATGTTCTGGGACTTGGAAGAAGAAGGGAGAAAGGTAAGTCGGATATATTGCTGGATTACAGAAAAAGAAAAGGAGAGAAGGATAGAAGTTTACAAAATGTAATTATAATAAAACCTCTTAAACCCTGGCTTTGAAACCAGGAATGGACTTAGTAGGTATTAACAAAGAAAGCAGTAATTTCCAGGGTTTCCCCAAAACACTTAATTTTACTTTTTGAAGTTTATATTCAAAATTTTAATTTAGAAAACACTCAAATGTGTTAAATACTAAATTTTTAATGCATTGGAGTAAAGTAGATTTCCATCCCATGAGAGTTAGATTTCAAGGTTGGCAAATATTGCTTATTAGCAAAATTGGCTTGAAGATCCTTAAATCCCCCATTAATTAACACACATCCCTGAATAATAATTCTTATCCATACTAAAGTTGGAGAACTACTGACTAAAAGGAAAAAAAAAAAAGACTGGGTTAGCATGTCATGATTTTCTTTAATAGCACTATCAAATCTAAGCTGTGAACAGGGCAAGAGTGGAAATCTCCAGTGTTTCTGCTTGGCAATGGGTTTACTCCCCTCCCTTTCAGCATGAAGCTCCTATTACCTTAATATACGTCATGATCTTTTTGTTGTGGTGGCAGTTAAACTAGATAATGCAGTTCTTCTTATGGCAGGGAGTTGCCCTGAAAGTTAGCATGTGAATTTGCTCCTAATTGAGCTCCACTGTATACGAAAGCATTAACTTGTTGGCTCAGCCCTACCATTAATTAGCAGGTGAACTCAGACAAGCAACTTAAGCCCTCAAGACTTGCATGTATCAAAGGACTAGATGACTTCTAAATCCTCTCCCTTACTAACAGTCCATGATACTAATTTAAAACCTCATCTTGGCCAGGTGCAGCGACTCACACCTATAATCCTAGCACTTTGAGAGGCCAAAGCCAAAGGGTCGCTTGAGGCCAAGTGTTCAAGACCAGCCTGGGAAACATAGTGAGAGCCTGTCTCAAAAAAAAAAAAAAAAAAAGAAGAAGAGGAGGAGGAGGGGACAAGGAGGGGGGGGGGGGGGAGGAGGAGAAGAAATAATTAGCTGGGTGTGGTGATATGTGCCTATAATCACAGCTTCTTGGGAGGCAGAGGCCAGAGGACCACTTGAGCCCAGGAGGTCAACACCGCAGTGAGCCCTACTGCACTCCAGTCTGGGCAATGGAGCAAGACCCTGTCAAGGAAGGGAAGGGAAGGGAAGGGAAGGGAAGGGAAGGGAGGAAGGAGGGAGGGAGGGAAGGAGGAAGGGAGGAAAGGGAAGAAAAGAAAAGAGCCCTCATCTTTTGTCTGATAGTATCACACTGGGCTTTAACTGTATGCCATATTTTAGGTCCATGAGAGGGTCACTCAAATAGGGCGAAATCATCAACTAATGGACAGCTGACTTGGCGTCATTCTGGACCTAGAAGCTGTTCCTTTACCTTGGCTGGACACCGCAATCCCTGGACTTGGGGCCCAGTGAATACCAGTTATAAAATAGGTAAATATATGATCATAAACTGGAAGAAAAAATACATCCCAACCCAAACTCTGTGGCAGTGGTACCTTTACTGTTCATGTTTGCTGGGTTGGCCTGTGGTATATGCACATCAGCAGACCCATAATGTTGCATCCCTTTAAACAAATACTCTTTGAGTATTTATTCAACATGTATTTAGTATAGATGGGCAGAAACTCTTTTCCTAGTAACAAAAACTGTTTTCAGAAACAGAGTCACATTACTAATTTACTCTCCTTGACTGAATTATACTCAGTATATTAATACAAAAGAAAATTCAACAAAATATATTAAAAACACATTCAGAGTTTAAAGATAAAGGACTAAATATGTTAAATATAGATGTAATGAGCTCCTAAAAGCCAAAAATTATTGCTTACATATTTTGAACTATAAATGAAGAAGCCCCAGAGGCAACTTACAGGGTCAAGTCATTGAGTTGCATTAACTAGAGAAATACATATATAGTAACTGAGAAATAATAAAACCTTGTACAGTTGAATTGCTGAATGCCTGCTGGAAGAAAAGTCAGTAAAAGAATTCACAGCATTGCCACCTTCAAAGTAATTTGTTGAATTAAAAATTTAGCTGGAAAAAGAGACTGTGTTGCCACGTCTTCTGCATAATTTTACTTTTGCCTCATAAACAGAAGAATCTACAAGGATGGCTATTTTGCTTGCATTTGTCCAGTATCAGAACCAACTAATCATCAAAGAAGACTATTTTTTCTGTGAATGCTTGACAACACATACAAGTGGTGCTAAAATATTAAAGTGTTGAATAATTTTTCCTTAATCTACTGACTTATCCTGGACCAACTTTGCTGATGTCATACTGGTATTGCAAAAGCAATGGGAGGTAAAGCTGCTGGCACCTTAGCATAAATCATGGCAGTAGCACCAACCCATGCCAGTAGTTATGGAATTCTGCATCACTACATACTTACAATGAAACAAACAAAACAAAAGCAAAAACTTGTTTCACTTAAGAATACACTTGATAATGCAATAGAAAGTATAACTTCTTTTTTTTTTTGAGACAGAGTCTCACTCTGTCACCCAGGCTGGAGTGCAGTGGCGCAATCTTGGCTCACTGCAAGCTCTGCCTCCTGGGTTCACGCCATTCTCCTGCTTCAGCCTCCCGAGTAGCTGGGACTACAGGAGCACGCCACCACACCTGGCAAGTTTTTTTTTTTTTTTTTTTTTTTTTTTTTTTTTTTGTATTTTCAATAGAGACAGGGTTTGATTGTGTTGGCCACAAGGGTCTCAAACCCCCAACCTCATGATCTGCTGGCCTTGGCCTCCCAAAGTGCTGGGATTACAGGCGTGAGTCACTGCACCCAGTCAAAATAATGATTTTTTTCAAACACGACCCTTCAGTTGAATTGCTGAATGCCTGCTGGATGAAAAGTCAATTAAAAGAATTCACAGCATTGCCACGTTCAAAATAACTTGTTGAATTCTTAATAAACACACTTTTTAATAAACTATATGAGAAAAAGGAGAGTACATGCAAAGCATTTCTGCCTATTGAAGCATGATGGGTTTTTTTACCTGGATGTCTTGAAGAAAAGTATCTCCATGATTGAATTGCAAGCTGAACTACTCAATCTTTTCATGGAATGCCATCTTTTATGTGAAAGAATGACTTACATAAAAACTAAGGTTAGGCCAGGTGCAGTGGTTCACACCTGTAATCCCAGCACTTTGGGAGGCCGAGGTAGGCGGATCACAAGGTCAGGAGCTCAAGACCATCCTGGCTAACACAGTGAAACCACATCTCTACTAAAAATACAAAAAAAAAACTAGCCGGGTGTGGTGGCGGGCGCCTGTAGTCCCAGCTACTCGGGAGGCTGAGGAGGAGAATGGTGTGAACCCGGGAGGCAGAGCTTGCAGTGAGCCGAGATCACGCCACTGCACTCCAGCCTGGGAGACAGAGCAAGACTCCATCTCAAAAAAAACAAAAACAAAGAAACAAACAAAAAAAAACCAAGGTTATTCAGATTTAGGTATTTAGCAGACGTTTTCTGGAAAATGACTAAAGTGAGACTGACATGTTAAAACAACTGACACTATTTGCTGTCAGTTATGAAAGTTAAACTTTCAAGCGCAAGCTAGAATTTTGGAAAACTCATCACCAGGACCATGACAGCTTCTCAGTGCTTAAAGCCTCTTCTGATGAGGTCAACAATTATATTAACGAATTATCTGATTTTTATTGTGTTATTGTATTTATATTGTATTTATATCACGACTTCATGTTTTATAATGAAACGCATCTGTCGTTCACTCAGTGAACCAATGTTTTCCAAATGACTAATACCTAATGTTACAAAATATGCCTGGTTAATAAATCCATTCAAAGTATAAGATAGACCAATAAATTTTTATGTGACAGAGTATAAAAAGTTTATTCATTGGTTTTAGATTCCCCATTGCAATTAACTTTTAAGCAACAACCACTTGTCAAAGACTATCCACAATTATGTGAAAAGTCCATATTAAAATAATCAGAACATATTACAGGAGAGTGAATGCAGAAGCAGATATGAGAATTCAACACCTATGAAGCCAGAGATACAGACTTGCAAAAACGTAAAACAATGGCACTCTTCTCATGAATTTTTTTGTGAAAGAAAAATAACGATAAGATGCAGTAATTTTCCCAAAAAGTTATGTTAATACATAATTGGTTTATTATTATTATTATTTTGAGACAGTGTCTCGCTCTGTCGCCCAGGCTGGAGCGCAGTGGCTCAATCTCGGCTCACTGCAGCCTCCACCTCCCAGGTTCAAGCGATTTTCCTGCCTCAGCATCCTGAGTAGCTGCGATTACAGGCTTGCACCCAACTAATTTTTGTATTTTTAGTAGAGACAGGGTTTCACCATGTTGGTCAGTCTGGTCTCGAACTCCTGACCTCGTGATCTGTCCACCCCAGCCTCCCAAAGTGCTGGGATTACAGGCATGAGGCACCACGCCTGGCCGGTTTATTATTTTTAATTAATAAATCTTTTTAAAATTTCTGTTTTAAGTTCTAACATAACAAAACTGATGATACATAACCCTCAAAACAAAAAACTAAGAGGGGGGGTACGGATCTTCATAATATTCCAATGAAGAAAGAAGTCCTAAGGCGCAAGTATTTGAGAACTGTTGACTTATGCCATTATGCCATTATACTTACTTTGTATTTTACTCTTTTGTTTATTCATCTATCCCCCTCACATGATTAAACTCCTTGATGGTAAACTCTGTATTTTCATTGAACCTGTAACCATCCTCGGCACCTAATATTTAGTAGATACTAAGTAACAATCATTGAAGGAATAAACAGGAATGAATGAATGAATCTTTCAACTTTAGTACTTGAAATTTTTCTTGCATTCTATAATGCAGACTTTAGTCTCTGAAATTTTCTTGCATTCTGAAACGGCCAAGAAAAATTCCAGCAATTATAATGACTGGGTTGTAGAGAAAAACATAAAGGAAAGACTACAATTCTTTCACATGTCTTTTAAGCCTATCTATGGCTTACCCTTGTAGCCTCAAGACCACTCCTTGCCTCATGCCTCATGATTCAGCAGCATCAAACTGCTACTAAATCACACTCTTGATCTTTGTCCTTAGTACTCAGAGTTCATTCACTCACACACCCTATACAGTTCTAATTCTGAACCTTTAAGATTCAAATTAGGCTAAGAAATGAGGAAACTCTATTCACTGTCTACTATAATACTCTATCCATATCTTTTTCATTGCACAGCAACAATTTGTCTATAATTATCTTTCTATATCTGTCTTCCTTTCTAGACTGTCTCACACCTTTTCCTATCCTTAGTACTATGCATAGAGTATGACACTTAATGGGTGCTTTACATGTTAGATAGACTGAACTGAAATGCTTTATATTCATGATGTCAAATCTGAGGTATAAGTCACACAGGGCCATTCAACTTCATTCACTTTCATTGAACACTTACATGTGTCAGCCACTACAATGGGCATTGGGGATTACAAATATTTACATCAGTCAGCTTATGGTCCAGTGCAGGAGGGGGGATCTATAAATGGCAGAATATAATAAACAAGCTACATGCACAAGTTTCTACAGAGCCCAGGAAAAGCACATTCCTTCAACAAATATTTAGAACACCTATGTCTAGCAAGACACTTACTCAAGACACAAACAGAACCTCTCTCTTCAATGGACTTAGACTTGTAAAGGAGACAGGCATTAAACAAACATCACAGAAGTAAGTATGTAATTGTAAATGGTGAGCAAGATTGGGAAGGAGAAATAGTGGTACATCATTATCAGGGAGGGAAAAGGGATTAGAAATGCTGCCCCTTAGGAAATGTGTGCAAGCAGGTAGGCACGTGTGGGTGTTAACCACAGGGGAAATGCTGAGATGAGCATTCCAAGCAGGTTAATGTGGCTGGGGTAGAAGTCTTGACAGGAAAGCAGGCATTTGCCAGCTTTGCCAGGCTTGAAAACTGGAGAGAGCAAGGGCTAGAGGAATGGGAGAGGGGCTTGCATAGCATGGCGAAGGCTGAAGCAGCCCAGAGCTAAGCTTAAGTGCTTCGTTTTCCTCTTCTGATATGCAGAACCATAATTCTGGGTGGTCGGTATTCAGTGCACATAAGCCTCTAAAGATAAATGGAGACTGTTTCCTCAAGTAACTACTGCTAAGAGGAAAGTTTTCTTCAGATGTATTTCTCCATCAGCGTTTTTCCCATAGGGGACCTAAAACCTTGATTTATCATAAATATTTCACCCAGCATACACATACAGTAATACAAATGTGGCATATTTAAATGCACCCCTCAGAGAAATTTGCTGGCAGTGCTCATGACCCATAAATAAAGGAAAAAATAGCCCAGCTATGGTTGTTTCCAAAACGAGTAGATAGACCCCCATCCAGGCTACTGCCCAGAAGCTGAAATATAACTCAAGAGAGTCATGGCCGTGTTATGGAAAAATCCATTTTGGAGCTGGGACCTACTCCTCCTTAATGGCTGGCTCCAGAAATGGGAGGAATACTAACAAAGCTCTGTAGATTTCTTCAGCTGGTTTGTTGGACATGGGGAGCAAGGAAGTGGGTCTGACCAGTCAGCAATGTGGGTCTAGTTGACTAATTAAGATGCAGTGCCTCAGTTCAAACTACAACTCGACTGCTTACTAGCTCTGTGATCCTGGTTAACTTATTTACCCTGTCACTCAGATGCTCTCTCTGTAAAATGGAGACATAAGTATTGTCTGTTTCATAGACTGCTGTAAGTATTAAATGTGATGATGTAACTCAAGGCTTAGCAAAGCATTCATTAAATGTCACCTATTACTATTATGATTGCTTACAACAGTCAATCAGCCAAGAGCATTTCCAGGTCTCAATAAGCCAGGCTTCAAGACCAGCTTAACTGACTGTTTTATTCCCATATGTAACTACTTGTTTAGCATGTTAAGGACACAGCTTCTGTAATGAATCACCCTGTTTTTAGTCTTCTTGCAGATAACATTCATTTTATGAAATTCTAGCCAAAAAGCCATGCAAGAAAACTATTTGGTTTTTTATTTCCCTTCCTTATTGCTCATAACCTCTGTATCCTGTAAAAATATTCTAAGAAAGCCCTCTCTATTAAAATCTGAAACACAGTGCTAAATGAGCTCTCTTCCCAGAATTTGCCAACTGCTTCCTTTACTACTCTGAACAGACACTGCAGTTTTGAGAATAACAGTTCCCTCATCCTGTCACTCACCAACACCCCCAGACTGGGGGCTCTTGAATCCCCATTCAGACCTGAGAGCTTTCACAAGTCCTCATTTAACATCCAGCAATGCCTTGAAACCAAATGCCAGCCACACTCACCCTAAGACTGGGTAAAGCATGAAGTAATCACAGACTTTGATATTTTCCGACCACAAACCCCTCAAAGTCAAATGTGTCCATGAAAGAAAAGTGGCTATTTCTTACCTAATCCACAGTGGAACAGGAATCAATAGAAACCACATCAAGATTGTGCTTGGTAAAAAATAAGAAAGACTTTCAAAAGCACACATTTGGTTTAAGCATACCTGAAATATGAAATAACTAGAATAACACCATCCTTCTTGACCTTGATCATAAGGCCTTTCATAGGAATATCTCAATACCTCAAGTGAAAGAAAGTACTTAGAACATTGAAACACTTTTTAGAAGCTGCAGACAGCTTAATTGAAGGGGTCTTGTGAAGAGTTCATTGTCAGGGGTTTCTAGCAAGTGTTATTTCTTCCTGAATTCCACGAACCAAGTTCTCTGAAGTTTACATTCACACAGGATGAACAAGCCCACCACAGCATTAAAAGGGATAAAAGACCTGATGTGGTTTTCTTTGAGGGACAGGTTTAACACTCGCACCTACACACCCAGACCCAGCACCTGGCAGGATGGCAGAGAAGCAGGTGGCCTCTCATAGTTACAGCTTAAACTAACATCACATACATTTAAAGCAAGTGCTGGTAACCAGAAAAGTAATTTCTGACAGTAAGCAAATGGCTCTCAAAAAAAAAAAAAAAAAACTATCAGGTGGTAGAAAGCAGTGACAAAAGACAAACATTTGGCTAAATAGTATTTAAAGAGAGAAGAAAAGATGGACAAAATCATCATGCAGAACAAAATCATCATGCAGAAGTTTCTTTTTTTTTTTTTTTT
>NW_016808463.1:1012559-1016446 GCF_001698545.2 Rhinopithecus bieti | reverse complement strand
CCTGACCTCGTGATCCGCCCACCTCGGCCTCCCAAAGTGCTGGGATTACAGGCATGAGCCACCGCGCCCGGCCGCAGAAGGTTCTTGTGCACGTCAATGGTGCCAAGGGATGGGGCTTGTAAGCAAGGGGAGGGGAGAGGAAGAGAAATTTGACATATGATTATCATCACAATCACACTGCTGTTGCTGCCTGCTTCAGGTCTACCTTAATCTGAACAGTCAGTATAAACCTTTTGGATCTAGACTGTGTCCTGAAATAGGCAGAGCTTTAGGTTTTAGAAGGACAAGACTGCCTTTGGCACTAGAGAGAAGAGGAAAAAAAGATCTTTTTATTATTGCCGTTAAACATACATCAGATAAACAGCTGCCGGAGCTAATGGCAAGAAAAAGAGACAGAAAGTTTGAATAAGCATTTGCTATCCTGATTGGTGTTAGCAGTAGTCTTTCCTATCTTCTGGAAAACATCTGTTCTTTTTTATAATTATAAAAATAATACATGTTGGCCAGGCGCGGTGGCTCATGCCTGTAATCCCAGCACTTTGAGAGGCCCAGGCAGGTGAATCACCTGAGGTCAGGAGTTCAAGACCAGCCTGACCAACATGAAGAAACCCCATCTCTACTAAAAATACAAAATTAGCTGGGCTTGGTGGCACATGCCTGTAATCCCAGCTACTAGGGAGGCTGAGGCAGGAGAATTGCTTGATCCCAGGAGGCAGAAGTTGCCATGAGCCAAGATCGTGCCATTGCACTCCAGCCTGGGCAACAAGAGCGAGACTCCATCTCAAAAAACCAATAATAATAATAATAATAATAATAATAATACATGTTAATTGCAAAACTTAGAAACTTGGAGTGAGTATTGAAATCAGCTAGACATGTATGCAAATCTACAGTAATTGTACTAAATATGCTTGCAAAAATAAAAATTGTCAAACATTATTCTTAAAAGATTAGAAATAAGGTGTAAAATAATAATGTTAGCAATAATTAATAACAATAATCTAGAACTAAACCCCAATTTATATTTTCAAAATTGTGACCAAGAAAGTAAGGGAATGTAAAAAATTATAAGGCTATTAAATTATTAGTCTTAAATAAGGAGTCTGAAAAGATTCGTGTTTGTTTTTATTTTTTACCTTAATAATTAAAGAGGTATTGGTCAAAGAACAATTTTTTAACTTAAAAAGAAATAAAATTAAGATAGAAAATGAAACTTCTAGAGCACTATAGAAGATAAAAGCCAATAAATTATAGTTTATATGTGTGGGGGAGGGACTGGAAATAACAAGGAAGTCTAAAGAAAATAATTAATACATCAGAAATAAAATCAAATATCAATAAATGGGTTGAACAGCCCTATTACAACACAAAAGAATTCAAAATAAATTTTAAACATTCAGTGATTGTCATGACAAGTGATAAAAGACACAAAATATTAAATGTATCTTCCCAAAATAGATGTCCAAATATTAGTATCAGTAAAAGGAAAATTCAAGATGATAAGCATGAGACAAAAGTATAATTTCACAATAAGTGGGTCAATTTATAACAAAGCTGTGAGTTAAGAAATTTTATATACCAAAAACTACCTGCTTCCAAATATACAAAGAAAAATAAAATAAAATATGAGATGAAAGTGACAGAAATAAAATAGGATTGGGGCCAGGCGTGATGGCTCATGCCTATAATCCCAGCACTTTGGGAAGCCAAAGCGGACGGATCGCTTGAGGTCTAGGAGTTCGAGACCAGCCTGGCCAACATGGTAAAACCCCATCTCTACTAAAACTATAAAAATTAGCAGGGCATGGTGGCACTCACCTGTTATCCCAGCTGCTTGGGAGGCATATGTCCATCTATATTATATTATGTATATATATTATATAATTGGTAAATAAACCAGAACCCTGTTTTAGAAAGATCAGTAATGCCAGGGATAAATAAGGAGATAAGAGAGCTGAAAGATAACAATAAATATGAGTGATTTACTAATTATCTATAGATATATCTCTGAAACATTATAGCCTATGTATAATATTTTTGGCTCCCGTGAAACAATAACAAAAATGAGTATATATATAAAATGTGTGTAAATACACATATTTATAAAAACCAAATACCGAAAACCAAATACCGCATGTTCTCACTTATAAGTGGGAGTTGAAAATGTGAACACGTAGACACAGGGAGGGGAACAACACACCCTGGGGCCTGAGGGAGGGTGTGTGTGGGCTGGGATGGAGAGCATCAGGAAAAATAGCTAATGCATACTGGGCTTAATATGTAGGTGATGGGTTGATAAGTGCAGCAAATCACCATGGCACACATTTACCTATGTAGCAAATCCTCACATCCTGTACTTGTATCTCAGAACTTAAAATAAATAAAAAGTCAAAAGAAAATAAATTCCACCCATTTGGAAGTTTTAAAACACTCCTTTAAGCAACTTTTCATTTAAAGAAAAAGTAAAAACTGGATTTACACATTATTTAGAAAATAAATAACTATCATAACCTATAGGATGAAGTCAAATTACGTCAGATAAAAATTTATATTCTTAAATATTTTCATTAAGAAAGACAAAATATAATAAACTAAACATTAAGTTTAAGAAGCCAGAAAAGAACCAAAAAATTGTAAGAAAAACTGATACAAGGGATTACATAAAAGACTTAAAACATAAGTTTAAAACATAAGGGATTACATAAAAGACATAAAAGGATAACACAAAAGACTTACAAGCCAAAAAAGTAAAATCAATAAATATGTATATTCAAGCATAAAATAATACTTTTAAAAGTTATTACAATTGATCAACTTTCTCCCCTTAATCTGAAAAAGAAAATAAATATTTGGAAGAGAAGATGTAGATAACCACAGCCATGGAACTTTTTAAATTGAATAATACTCTGTACAATTTTGTGTTAATAATAAAGTGAACAATATTCTCAAAAAAAATAGATATTACCACAATTTGCTGAGGAACTTAAAAATGTATATAAACTAATAACTAGAAAATAATTGGGAAAAGTTGCCAAAAATAGTAATAATATTTGTAGTGCCTATTATGTGTTCTACTTTATACTAGGTGCTTTATCTATTATCCCTGACATACAACCCTGTAAGGTAGGTATTATGACCTATATCACTGTATCTCCATTTCACCCTGTATTTCTCTTATTACATGCTCCTGTAAGCGGCATCATGCAGTATTTGTTTTTCTGTGACTAACTTATTTTACTTGTCATAATGTCTTCAAGGTCCATCCATACTGTTGTGAATGGCAGAATTTTCTTTTTTTAAGGCTTAAAAATATTTCCTTGTATGTATATACCACAATTTATTAATTTATCTGTCAATGAACATTTAAGGTGTTTCCACATCTTGGCTACTATGAATAGTTCAATGAACTGGTCAAATTCATAGAATCAAAGAGTGGCATCATGATTGCCAGACGCTTGTGGGAGGGGAAGGTAGGGAGCCACTATTCAGTAGGCATAAGGTTTCAGTCTAGCAAAATGAATAAGCTGTAAAGATCTGCTGTACTACATTGCACTTATAGTCAGCAATGTTTTGTACACTTAAAATTTGTTGGCCGGGCACGGTGGCTCACGCCTGTAGTCCCAGTACTTTGGGAGGCTGAGGCGGGCGAATCACGAGGTCAGGAGATGGAGACCATCCTGGCTAATATGGTGAAACCCCGTCTCTACTAAAAATAAAAAAATAAAAAATAAAAAAATTAGCCGGGAGTGGTGGTGGGCGCCTGTAGTCCCAGCTACTCAGGAGGCTGAGGCAGAAAGGCACGAACCTGGGAGGTGGAGCTTACAGTGAGCTGAGATCCCGCCACTGCACTCCAGCCTGGGCGACAGAACAAGACTCTGTCTTAAAAA
>NW_016808463.1:992998-1012365 GCF_001698545.2 Rhinopithecus bieti | reverse complement strand
TAATATGGTGAAACCCCGTCTCTACTAAAAATAAAAAAATAAAAAATAAAAAAATTAGCCGGGAGTGGTGGTGGGCGCCTGTAGTCCCAGCTACTCAGGAGGCTGAGGCAGAAAGGCACGAACCTGGGAGGTGGAGCTTACAGTGAGCTGAGATCCCGCCACTGCACTCCAGCCTGGGCGACAGAACAAGACTCTGTCTTAAAAAAAAAAAAAAAAAAAAAAAAAAAAAAAAAAAAAAAAAAAAAAATGGTTAATAGGGTAAATTTCATGTTAAGTATTCTTATCACAATAAAATGATAATAATAAGTTCGTTACATTCTGCTGTTATCATTTGTCTTCCCTACTAAATTCCAAGCACTACAAGGACAGGGACTGTATTCACCATAAGCATCCCCATATTCCTAGAACTGACATTCACATAAAGCCTCTCACATAAATGTAATTCAATAAACAGATGATTGAAGGAATGAGAACACTAGGAGTGACCACAGTATAATATAACAGAAAAATTACAGTCCAGTCTCACTTATGTATATAGATAAACCTATCTAATTCATATATCTCTACATCTAATCCTATCTAATGCATATATATGTACATTCATTCAGGCTGCTATAACAAAATACCACAGACTGGGTGGACTATAAACAACAATTTATTTTTCACAGTTCTCAACACTAGGAAGTCCAAGATCAAGGCGTTGGCAGATGTAGTGTCTGCAGAGAGTCCATTGCCTGATTTGTAGGTGGTGCCTTCTCACTGTGTCCTCACATGGTGGAAGGGGATAGCTAGCTCTCTTGATTCTCTTTCATAAGGACCCTACTCCCAGTCATGAAAGCTCTGTCCGCCTCACTGAATCATACCCTAAGGTCTCACATTCAAATACCATCACCTTGGAGGTTAGCATTTCAACGTACGAATATTGTGGCGGATAAAAACATTCAGGCACAGCACTAAGAAACCTCATATTATTGAGAACTAGGTTATGAAACAGTTCTTTCAACGGGTGGAATGAGAAGACTCAAAAGAACAAAGTTACCTTCCTGAAAAAAGTTTAATAATTTTTAACAGAAAAAAAAAAATCTAGCTATAGCAAACAAATACCCTGAACAAATGTAGCATTTGATTATGATATGTGCTCAAGTAAAGCCTTTTCCTGTATCTTCCAGCCCTGTCATTAGCTCAGGACTTCTTATATACACTTACCAATGTTATCACCTTTACCAGACCACCTTTCCTTTTTTCTTGTACTATTTCTATCAGTAAGCTGATGACTTCAGCTGTCACCCTTGTAGTACAAGGCCATGGCTTTTGTCTGCCAGCACCTCCTCTGACCCTTCATAGTAACAGACCCACCCCTAAGGTAGAGAACCCATGATGCAGGCTGGGTCTGTGAGACTACTCCTGGCTCCAGTCACTATGATTGGTCTAAGGAGTGAGCCCTAAGCCAAAACAGATGAGTCCATCACCCAGAGAGAAAGCATGGAAGTGTCTCATGCTAGTTCCCAATCCTGAGGTCTTATTGTACAGCCATTAATTCAAGTCTGTGATGTTCCTAATAGCCTCTCAATAAATCCTTTTATTGTTCAAATCAGCCTGGGTCTCCTTCTGTTATTTACAGCAGGGGAAACCTGTTAATTAATAGATCTACCTTTTTTTGATGAATCATAAAGCCATTCAAACAAAATAAGAGGATTTTTTCTCCTCTATTTCCCTTGCAATGTTAGTTCCTAATATCAATGGTGCCTTGGGCAGTCAGTCTAATGCAAAATGTGTTTCCTAAATAATGCACCATGTTGTATCCTGTTTGCCTCAGGAAAATGTGCGCTGTATTAGAAAAATACCGGCACTAGATGAAAAGGATGACCTGTCAGAGATTAAACTTAATTTTGGTTTATTTCTCTGTCTCCTCTTCCAAATAAGAGCTAGAGGACATACATATTCTCCCTTGGAAAATGAATTTCTTCTAAAGCAGAAAATGATTGGAGGGAGCTGGGAAATAGGCATATTTAAGATATTTGTGTTATACAAATCTAGGACCCCATTAGGTAATAAAGCTTTTACTGTCTTTATCAGAGAGGAGAGAATTGTTAGATGTTTCTGTTAAAGTGTCAAAATAAAAAGGAGTATGATAGGTGATCTGGGGGCTTTCAAAAGACAATTCTGGTCTCAATCGTGGGTTCTGACTCTCTTTTATTATCTCTCCTGGGGTAGTGATGATATCCAGTGTCTCATTTGTGGTAGGTTAAATGGACAGATACTATCACTCTGTTCTTTGTTAGTATCAATGAACAGAAAGCTATACCAATTTTTGAACAAATGTTTCTCAGTGAATGTTTGTAAGCATTACATGTTTCACTTGTAGTAAAATATATTTCTGGGAGAAGTATACAAATATTTCAGTGTGCCTTAGTTGAGATTAGTAGTTATAGTTACGATTGGTTGTTTCCATCTTTTTCCCAAGGCAGAGAGAGAAAAAATATAATTAAATGTGTCTTAAACCTATGGAGGGTTCAGGCGTATAAGGGGAATTTGGAGGAAGTTTGTCCCAAAAGACTCTTAAAAGCTGGTTAGAACTGAATTAAATGTGTGCATTTGCTCACCAAAAGTCAAGAAGAAAAATGTTTGTGATATCCCCAAACAGAAACAACGCAATGCCCATCACCAATAGAATGAATAAATGGATTGTGGTATAGTCACACAGTGGAATACCATACAACAATAGAATGAAAAATCTGTACCTACACTCAACATACGTCATACTCATAAATACAATGTGGAGTGAAAGAAGCCAGACGTAGACATTGCCAACTGTATGATTCCACATATATAAAATTTAAAATCAGGCAAAACTGATCTATGCTGTTAGGATTTAGCTTAGTAGTTACCTTTGCAGGGGATGAGTAGTGATTAGAAAGAGATTACAAGGAGGGTAGTGGCACTTCTGGTGTCCAGGTGATGTTCACCATCTTAATGCAGGTACTGGCAACACTGATGTGTTCCCTTTGTATAATTGATCAGTCTGGAACCTTATCATTTGTGCTCTTCTCTGCATGTATGCAGCATTTTGTTGTAAGTTTTTTTAATTGACGGGAGCAATAATGAAGAACAAGCTGGTGCTGGGAGCAGATTAGTCTTCCAGGCCCATGGGTCCCACCCTTTTTTATTTTATGGCACACACAGGCCATGATAAAATTTGAACACGGGGTGGGCGGGGGGGCGGTAAACAAAGAGATTGGTTAAAGCCTGAAACTGCACTAGAGACCCCATTTGTCTTAACAGTGCTACCCAAATCTCTCACTACACTACTGCTTTCCAGATTGCTTTTTCCTGGAGAATATCTGTTTCAAATTATTGTTCCCCATGTGTTTTGGCTTCCTTTACTTCAATTTGAGTCACATCTGGCTATCTCCTGCCTATATTCCTGATTCCAGTTTCCTTTTGTATTGCTTTTCTATCTTCACTGGAGCTTTCAACACCTTTCACTTTTGCATCCTCCAAGCATTTCGTTAAACCAGTTATATGCATTTTCCAATGAACTCAAAGAAAATAGTCAACTAGTCATTAGAAACCCCAAATTCATTTCTGGCTTTAAGCAAGTTATTTGCCTTCTTTGGGTATGATCTATGGATTGGGGTAACCATTTTCTTAGCTTCCACAGAGCAGTGCCTACAGAAAGGAAAAGGCATGCACATATGCTGAGTCTTGAGATTCCAAAAGGTACAAAAGAGGAAATTCATTCTGAACTAAGAAGGCACTGCAAGCTACCATCATCAGAACTTAGATCTCCAGATTCATCCACTTATTTGCTCCTGTTGGTTGTCACATCAAAATATTCATGGGTTCTGTCCCTCACATTGTCTATCCAGCCATTTGAGTCTTTGATTTTACCCCTGTAAAAGAACTCTTGCTATGTTACTGGTCTACAATTAGACTTTTCTATTCTAACCTACAATCCTTTGGAATTCTAGTGCTCCATCCAACCATTCTGGCTCCATAAAACACTTTCACCACGACCACAACCAACACACACATGTGTGTGTGCTTGTGTTGGGATATGTGTCCTTGTGATGGGAGTACTAAAAATCACCCTGGAAGAGGCTCTACTCTATATCTAGAATGTTCTTAAGGGAGGGGTTTCTAAACTTGAATTTTATGAATTAGAAATTTATAACAGGGTAATTGTTGTAAGATTGTTCTTTGGAGTGCTAATGTCCTACGAAGTTCTAGTTCTGATGTTGAATATGGTAGTCATTTATTCAAGTTCATACAGGATTGAGCCAAAGAAAGGTGCCCATACCTCTTAATGCCTAACTATGTTAGTTTTCTCTGCTATGTAACTAATCACCACAAATTTAGCAGCTTCAATCAATCACATATTAATTATCTCACAGTTTCTATAGGTCAGAAGACCAGGCCAAGCTTAGCTGGATTCTCTTCTACCAAGTCTCATCAGGCTGCAATCCAGGTGTCTGCCAGGAGTGCAGTCTCATTAGAGGCTCAGAGTCATTGGGAACCCAAGGAGAATGATTTTGTGTATGCAGTGATCCTAATGATAAAGTGCTGAGGGCTTAATTCACTTTAACAAAATGACAGAGTCAGAGGATTGAGAAAGGACAAGAATTAGGGAAATATATGATCTCTGTCATTGCATGTGAGGGTGAGAGAAATAGAGAAGGAAGTAAATGTACAATCCCCTATTTTTGAGTTACTCAATGGAGTTGGGTGGCCCTCAGCCTTCCCATTAGTGGATGGTTTCAGAGAGAGACCCTGTTAACACATGCAGCAGAGGGTGTGGAGAAGACTGTGCATACTTGCTAGTGAAATGAGCTGAGGGAGGACTCCTACCAGCAGGCAGATGCTCACAGTTTAACACAGGCTTCCACTGGGATGTGGGAAGTGCACTAGAAGTCTGCAGCACAGAGATCTGTTCCCAATGCTAGTGCTACAGTTGGACACTGACTTTAAAAGAAAGCCAAGAGTGAGACCTTCTGAGTAAATCACCTGGGGCTGCACTGTACTTCTCCAGCCACTTTGGTATTGCTTCCTCAAGACTAGGCCAATCTTGGAGATTATAATAAAATGTCCTCAGTTCAATGGACCCATTCTGTGCCAAGTTTCTCCTAGTTGGCAGGTTGCACTTATCTTAAGCAATTCTTAATAGTGCCTTTGTTGGTAGATTATTAAACTTTAGGTGAATCAACAGTAGCTCTTCATCAGGAAGATCAATGACCCTTGGCACAGGATAATTACTCAGAACACTTGTATTTCCTGTTCTGCACCTGTGTGGCCTTTGGACGGTAGCACATTTGGCAGGGCACATGATGAAATATTGACAGCCCAAGACTGAAAATTTACTAGACTTGCTCTCGGGTCCAGCTGTAGCACAATTAGCCCTGTGACATTTGTTTGTCAATAAACAATTTCATAATTTCTCTCCATCTCAACTGTAAAATTAGAATTCATATTAAGAGTAAGTACTCTTTATATATCCAGCACTAGACTAGGCTCTGTTTGTGGAAGGAGGATAGTTAAAGAACTATGGCTCAATTCCAGCTTTGGAGAGTCTATCCTATCTACAATACAGGGTTGAAAATATCTAATGAGGTGGCTTCTATGTTTTGAGAAAGCGTGACATGCTATGTAAGTGCAATTTATTATTCCTTTTACTGAATAAATAGTTCAGTATTATTTACTAAAGAATAATTCCTTTTACATGCTGATTCCTATAGTTAATTTTTTTTCTCCTCACAATGTGATTGATGGCTTACGAGTATTTCTCACTGATTTCCCATCCCAAGGAAATGTCTGGTTGTGTAGGTCAATGACCACATTCTATAACATTGTCACACAGAGAAGTCCTTTCCTTCTTTGTCATTCTATCTTCCCAGACTCTGACCACTTTCAGCCCTCATTAAAAGGGCTTGGTGGAAAAGTAATACCTTTGTTTCATCACAACCTCTGATGCACCCCCGTGCTGACTCCAAACAGCTCATGTTCACTAAAATTGAGCTTTCCTCTTATTCTCACATATTCAATCAGAGCTCCATATGGGTAAGCAGGAGATCCCAGATGGCCTGACCACTTCCTGGATCAGAAAGCTTTTCAGTATATAAAATAGAAATCTCTTTGATGATCCATGTATTTGTCAGGATTTGTTACACAACACATGTCCCAGGGAAGTCTCCTGTGATTTCCAGCACCTCTATCATAAACCCAGAAAGGCAGTTGGTTGGTTTGTTTGTTTATTTAGCCTTCACTTGGGCAGTTGGTGGCAGAATTTCCTATTTCTTTTCCTTCTGCATGTCTCATCTCCTAACTTAGAATGCTGTCATGGTGGCCTTACTTTTAAAAACACATGAATGCTAAGATCCAGGATGGAGTGCTGATTCTCTACAGTTCTTCTTTGAGATGTATTTCTCATTTATTTGCGTTCCCCAACCGTCACCTACCTAAATGAAAAATATCAAGTCTAAACAACTTTCACCTCTAGAGGAAATGACCAATACTCAATTAACCTAAGCAAAATTTATTCTTCTTTCTTAAAATATACGTATTCTTTTACCAAAAATTTGTTGAATACTTACTATGTGTGACACTGTTCTAGGTGCTTAGCCTACAGAGTTTACAAAATATGCAAAAAATTCTGATTCTTCTAAGCATTCTTATTCTTATCTCATCACCAGAGCTTATAGAGTGGTGAGAGAGATAGTGAACATAATCAGAAGCAGAATCAGAAGAAGAAGAAAACATTTTTTAAAGATATCATGCTAATTGTGATAAGTACCATAGAGAAGATAAGAGTGACAGGGAGTGTCAGGGTTGGGGGTGCAATTTGAAGTTGTAAACACTAATAATAGACTGTGGAAGACAAGTGTACAAGCAGAAGGTTTAGGATAGAGTGATGGCAGTAAGGGTGATGAGAAGTGGCCATTTTCTGGGCTTATTTTTAAGTTAGAACCAACAGGACTGTTGGTGAGTTGAATCTGAAAAAAAGAAAACAAAGTTACCATGAAAGAAACTAATTTAGGTGAAAACAAACAAACAAACAAAACTTGTTTTGAATGATGAGGACAGAGGAGTTGTCAGATGTTAAGAGGAGAAGGTATGGAGTAATAAGTTAGTGGGGAAAACAGGAGAAAAGGAAGATTTAAAACCACACTAAATGGTAGTTATCTAAAATTGAAAAAATGTAAGTTCTCAGATTGGAAGTGCATCCTCAAGCCTTGAACAAAATATATAAAAATAAATCCACATCTAGATACATTGTAAGAAACAGGCAGAACATCAAAGAAAATAGAAGACATTTAAAGCTCTCAGAGAGCAGACTTTTCCTTAGCTACAGTCAGTGCCAAAAATAACAGAATAATATCTTCAGTGCTGACAGGAAGTAACTGTCAACCTGCAATTTCATGTCCAGTCTTTCAACTGTATGGACAAAATAAAGGTATTTTCTACCCAGCAAAGACTTTGAGTATTTATTGCCCACAGACAGGAAGGAAGGAAATTATTAAATGATTTACCTCAATTAGAAGAAAAGTGAACCCAGAAACAAAGAAATGAAACAGTGGGCACAGAAAATAAAATAACTAGTATTCTGAATTTTTGAAGATACAACAAAAGCTCTAAACAAAAAGCTGGGAGTGGCGGCATTGCTCATTGGTAGTAAAAGTAGGCTAAGATCCTGTTATATCTGGCAAGAAAATATAAATATTAAATAATGAAACATTGGTAGAAAAATGTATGGTTAAATATTTTGTTAAACATGTAGGAGTGACAACTAAAATAGTAGGAAAATAATCTAGCTTATGAAACAGGAGAAAGGAGAAAAGAATGTAGAAACTGTATTAGTTCACCAGAAGAAAGGAAGTCAAAAAAATAAGCAAGAATAAGGAAGGCCAACAGAAAACCTAAAATGAAAGGATAGAAATAAACTCAAATATAGCAGAAAATAATCAATGTAAGTACTTAAGCTTACCTAATAAAAAACAAAGTTTAGTATTGAGAGTGTTTTTTAGGCAATTAAAACTAGATTTTGTTTTGGTATCCCATCTGGTAATTTCTGTTTCAGAGAATGAAAGACAAGGTAAATTTCCAACTAGTTTTACATCAATGTTTGTGTCACATTGATTCAAAACTAGACAAACTGTTAAAAGAAAAGGATATATTTGCAAACAGATGCAAAATCTTAAATAAAGTACTAGCAAATGATCTGGCAGAGTGTAAAAACCAAACGAGGTTTATCTCAGGAATATAAGAATAGTTCAATAGAAGAAAATCTATGCCATATCCCTTAAATACAGATTAAAGGAGATTAGTATATAATTATTTTAGTAGATGCAAAAAATGATGAAATGTGATATTTATCAAGATTTTTAAAAAATCTCTGCAAACTAGAATTATAAATAACCAAAATAGAATTACAAATCCTTAACACCATAAGCCTACAGCAAGCATTATCTTAATAAAGCATTTCACCTGCTGTGACTGCTTCACGTTAATATGGTAATGAAGTCCTAACTTATTAAATAAGAGAAAAAAAGCAGCATTAAACTTGGAAAGGAACAAGCAAACCTCTACTTATTTGTAGATGATATGATTGTCTTGGAAATAAAAAAGAGTCTATACAAAGTTAAAATCAAAAAGAAAGTTTAAGGTTTATACACAAAAATCAGTAGTGTTCCTACTGATTGTGGTCTAGCAATAACCACATGGAAACGTAATAGACAAAAAAAAGATGCCACTCAAAATGTCAATAAAATGTAAAAGACACCCGGGGTAAATCTAAGAAAAGATATACTATAACTTTATGGGAGAGGCTTAAAAACAGCATTGAAGTACATAGAAAAAGACCTTAATAAATGTACATAAATACCACATTCATTGATGGAAAGACCCAATATCATAAAGATAATCATCTTTTCAAATTGATATATAAATTCATTTTCAATAAAAATCCCAACAGGCTGGGCTCACACCTCGAATCCCAGCACTTTGGGAGGCCAAGGTGGGAGGATTAATTGAGGCCAGGAGTTCAAGAGCAGCCTGGTCAACATAGCAACAACAACAAAAAATCCCAGCTGAAATTTCCATGGAATTTAAAAAGCTGATTCTAAAACGTTTGTGGAAGAAAATTGGGAAGAAGATCTTGAAGAACAAAATGAGTAGTTTGGTGCTATCAAATATCATAATTTATCATAAAGCTTAGCAATTATAAGAGTATGCTATTGGTGCAGGTGAACAAACAAATAGATCAATGGACTAGGATAGAAAGACCTAAAAACAGACCAGTGTACATGGGAAAAATGGATATATAGTGGAGGTGGCTTGCAAATTGGTGAGGATAAGATAGATGATTATTTAATAAATGATGCTAGAATAATGGGTTATTTAGGTGGAAAACAAAACAAAATTATATACCTGTATTAGTCTGTTTTCACACTGCTATAAAGAGCTACCTGAGACTGAGTAATTTATAAAGAAAAGAAGTTTAACTGACTTACAGTTCTGCATGGCTGAGGAGGCCTCAGGAAACTTACAATCATGGCGGAAGACAAAGAGGAAGCAAGTAACTTCTTCACGTGGAAACGAGAGAGAAAGTGAGAGAGCAAGGAGGGAACTAACAAACACTTGAAACCATCAGATCTCATGAAAACTCACTCACTATAACAAAAAACAGCATGAGGAAACTGCCCTCATGATCCAATCACCTCAGACCCGGTCCCTCCCTTGACACATGGGGATTACAATTCAAGATGAGATTTGGGTGGGGACACAGAGCCAAACAATACCTTTTCTATGCCAAGAAAACCTCAGAAATGAATAAAGCCATAAATATGAAAAATAAAAATTTTAAATGTTTAGAAGAAAACAAGGTAGAATGTCTTTATGTCTTCAAGCTAGATAAGGATTTCTTATCTAGTTACAAAAGGGAAATCTCATTGAGCCATAAACATGAGGAGTTGCCCAATTTGAATAGTATCAGAGAAATTCAATTTACAACAGTAATAACACATCCAATCATAACCATAAGTTTGGCAAAAATTAAAGCCTGAAAACACTGACAAGTATTGACATGGAAGTCATAAAACCAAACTTTCCATACACTACTGGCAGAAAAAATAGATTGATTAAACTTTGAAGAGCCATTGGTTACATCTACTAATGTAGAAGTTCATACTCTAGCAAGTCACCTTCAAGGTAAATCCTAGAATAGTGTTTTTAAAACTGCAGGTTAACAGATAATGAAATCAATTTAGCGGGAAATGGAGGACAGGAGAGAGGAGGGGACGAAAAGGCAGAGAAGGAGAGGGATAGAGGGAGGAAAGAGAAAAAAATAGCAGAATGCATCACCAGTTGGAAGGTGTAGTCGATGCTGTTGGTGCCCTGCCCAGATCTTCTTCGTGGAGCTAATGGATTCACCCCCAACTGCTGTATTAGCTGCTAACTGCTCACAGCTGCCCTCATTTCCAGAGCTTGCCCTTGGCTGATGGGAGCTACTTCAACTAGAAATGTCTGGGAGCTTACACTCTTCTCTTGACCCCACCAAGCAGCCAATGACTGACAAATAAGAGGTACGAAAGTTGGGGGCCCCCTACTCCACAATTTCCTGACGGATCAAGCTGAGGCTAGACCTCAGCGGAAACCACATCTTTGCTTAGCTCTTTCCTCTATTCTGTCCTGCTCCCCTTTCTTCCTTACAAGTTTTCCCTAGCACAAGAAAATCTGTCTCAGGCTTTGCTGCTAGGGAACCTGACCTAAGAAAGAAGGGTACATATTTTTAAGTGCTTGTGTAGGTATATTGAGTTATAATGTAAAATGTATTTTTAGAAGTTTGAATGCTTCTTCTCTAGGGAGAATCCTGCAAATTTGCACAAGGAAACATGTATAACAATGTACATTGTTGTGGTAAAAACTCAGAAAGAGTCTAAATGTCTATCAGTAGGAGCATGGATAGGTGGGTATGGAAATAATAAATCCTACTCTCATAATTACTTTTGGGGAGGAGGAAGGGAATGAAAGTCAAAGGGGATATGCAGGAATTTTCACTTGTATCTAAAATATTGTCTTTATAATTTTTCTAAGAAATGTGGAAAATCTGACTTTATTAAAGCTAGGAAGTGAGTGGGTACATTAAGTGTTTGTAATATTTTCTATACTATATACTATATATGCTATATACATATATATTATTACTATATATATTATAAAATATTTCATTTAAAGCAAGATGATGAGAGGATATGAGAGCTCTCAATCCTCACTCAAATCCTTTCCACTTATCTCCCTGATGCACTCCTGTGGAATACACATATATGAGGAAGTCATTTGTTTCCTCCTTTTTGATAATAAGAAAATATGTCAGTTGTATTTCCCTCCTTTGATCTTTATTCCAAAGATACTTATGGGAGAACTATGTTAGATGTTAATAATAATAAACCATATGAGTCTTTATGGTTAGCTTGTGCTCTCAATGGCCACGGGTCTGAGGATATTGTTTCAAAGCATTTGCTCCTCTTGTTTACTCTCTCAAATCCTTTGGAAAGTGAGAAAAATAGTATGTACATCATAGGAAGGAGAAAAGAAGGGAGGAAGAGAGAGAGGAAAGAATGAACAAAGGGAAAGTGAAAGTGAAGGAAAAAAGAAATGGGATCATACAGTTTGTCAATGAAAACCCTGAAACTGTAGAGATGGTCGTTTCCTTTCATTTCCTAAGGATGAATCAGAACTAACCACACTGGAGAAAGTTCCAGCAGCCAATTATATTCTAGCTGCGGGTTGTTTCTTTTTTACTATTTGTTTTGTGAATATGCAAGGAAATTGAGGAAAAGTTAGTCTTCTTTCATCTCCCATTGTAGCTCCACACACCATAGTTCCGTAAGAAAAGGCTTCCCATTTTTCTGTCAAAAGCATCCAAAAACCATGTATTTTCTTCCAGCTCATTTTGGCTTAAGGTGAAGCATATGGGAAATTTGCAGGAGATCAAGTCCATCAGCCAGACATCAGTCTGTAATGATTTGTGGCCATGTAGGTATAAAGAGACCATAGTTGTCCATTAACTGCATACATATGGCATCTGGGAATGTAAACTCACAGCCTTTACCTTCAAAACCACATGCTACCCAGGGAGGTAAAACCGTGGTTCACAATATGTGGGTTGTGACCCTGAGTAGTCTGCCAACATTTGGCAGGTGGGCGGCTAGAGATGAATTGTGTGCCTACTGCAATTTCCTTTCTTTGGGGCTCCCTTGGGTGTATGTGTGCACATATTCTCTTGGCCATAATATAGACCTGACATGGAGCTGGAGCAATACCTGATGAAGAGCTGAAACAATACACATTCATATTCCTGTCTTGTCATCTAGTGGGCACATTCTTCCATCTGTCTTTATTTTAAATACATTACAGATATATGTTTACATATTGCATGGGCCTCTGCAACTTTTGTAATCTCTATCAATCATGAGTGTGTATTACAATCCCTATGGGGAAACCTGACTGTTTGCAAATAGAGGTATATCCAGCCAGCGAAGTAGGCTCTGACTAACATTAGGGAAATAATTTAGGTCTAAAGTATTTGTTCTGATTTGTGTGAACAGGGAGGAACCTAATGGTAAGGACATACTTGAATAGCTGTCTTCCTGTCTTCCTTGTCTGTCCCAAATCCTTTCTAAGGGATTAATTGCATTGTTCATTCTCTAAATCCAAACACTGGTGGTAACTTTATCTCAACATTAGTAACATATCCCTTTTAGACTGTTTATACTCTTGTTGGTTCTGAATGGCCTTGAAAGGTTGCCTTTTTGAAAACGGTCAGATTTTCCTATCTGCCATGATACACAGAGTCAATTGTTTTAAAATATAAATATGATATGTTGACTCTGCTGCTGGAGTCAATGAAATATTTTAACTATGGTTTGCCAATGAAAATCTTTGATTTGTTTATGGTTTCTTTGGTATGTGATGGTGTGTAACCTCACTCTTCTTCAGGGCCATGATCCTGTACTAACTTGGCAAGTGGTTCGAACTTATTTGCATCATCTTTGTGGTGTTTTAACACCCAATTGGCCTCAAGAATATTTAAGGATAGCTCAACCACGTGAGTGAAAGGTCTCATGGAGAACTAAAAGCATAATCATACACATGACTAAAGAAAACACACATTTCTAAAAAAAATAATAATAATAATAAGCAGACTGAATTGAAGATAACTGGAGCTGTGAGGCAACTACGTTTCTGTAATGTCCTATTAATATAACAAAAATAGTGTCTCTTCTGCCCTTTTATGCCCTGCTATCAGCATGGCCTTGGGGCATTTCAGAACAGTCTAGGCAGCCAACTATGTTCAATAGCCACCAGAGCTCAGGCTTAAAGACTGAATCTCTAATGTTATTGCCTAAAGTTTTCCCATGTCTATTGGGATAATTGCCACCAACAAGGTCACACACCTACATTTCCCAACAACTACCAGTAATATTCAGAGACTGGGTAGTCTGAAATACATATTTTTTTCCCAAAGGAAATGTAGTCACAGAAATTCTGCTCCATCCACAATGAAAACAATCTGTTTCAGTTTAACTTCTTGGAGGCCAAGTCTGGACTCTCTTCCCTCCAGAACAGAATCTTCATTTTCTCTTTGCAAAACCAAAAGGTCCACTGAGGTCATTCTTCCATTAAAAACAGGTTCTATTTTTCCGCAAATCCTCACCCCTTATAACACAAACACTAGAATGTCTGAAATTGACACAATTCTTCACTTGCATATTCCCAGTTTACTAAATTTCAAATATTATTTTTATAGAGCTTTTTTAATCACAGGATTTGAGAATGGAATTTGGAATTGCTTTGACCTAAATTTCCTCTTAGTAGAGGAGACTCTAGACAGTGGTTTCCAAGAATCAGGGATCAAGGTCAAAGTTCTTGAACTTCCTTTTCTTCTCCTCTTCAAAACATAAGCTGTGTTCCAGCTCTCACTCAAAAGTACAGAGCACTCTGAGGTGGGGGTCACAGACTGTCAGCTCCCAGTTGCACTTAGGTACACACCCAGAGAAGGAACATTGATGATGGAGCATGAATTCCCAAGTAAGAGAGTTGGCACCCCAAATTGTCTTTTAAAAAAGAATCCAAGAGGAACAAATATGAAGATGGAAAATGGGGAGGTGAAGGTGACTCCGAGTGGAAGGGAGTAGACTGGTTTGCTGCAGGGTGGGTGCATTGGAGTGAGTTTCTTCAGAAGTTCTCTGCTATTGCCCTGAGAGAGAAGAAGGGTGAACGTCCCATTGTCTCTAATCCAGGAAGAGGTCAAGTCCCAGAGAAAAAGCAAAGATTGTGATGACCCTTAGGAGGGTACAACCAATGTGGCACCAAGTCTAAAACCTGTGCCTTCCTACTCCATGTGTGTCTCAAAGCATGTGGAAAAGGAAGGAGAGAGAGAAGCAGAAGATGCTGGAGCTCCCAGCCGAGGAAGGAGAGCTAAAGCTGCTTAATCTGTAGAAGGGGCACAGACAGTGGTAAATGGTGATAAATGGTAAATGTGGTACCACAGACAGTGGTAAATGGTGGTGGCTGCAGGGTGCAGAGTCTTCCAGAAGTCCTAAAGGCCACCAGCAAGGACCAGTCACCTCTGGTAACAAGGGCCTCTGGGGGAAGAAAGGGACTTGGTGCTGCTGCCTGGGAGCAGGGTGTGAGTTGTGACATAACTGTGTTATTTCTCTTTTGCTGCCTTGAAACCCCCAGAGTGCTGACTCCTGAGGGAACATATGCAATCCGTTTTCTAATTCCATTTGTTTGTTCCATTAGTCACAGTTCATCACATTCCTACAGCCTAATGGAAAGCTCATTTCTTCCTGAGAAGCAGTGTAGCTCAGTGAAGACAGGTTCTGAAGTCCGATGCCTGAGGTTCAAATTCAGGCTCTGCTACTTAATAACAGTGTGACCTTGATCAAGGGCTTTGACCTGTTGTGCTTTGGTGTTCTTCTCTATATAAGGAAAGTATGGTATGAGTATCTACCTCATCAGTTTTTGAAGGAGGAGTGAATAAGCTAATATATATAAAGAACTTACACCAGTGCCTGGTCTGTGTTAAACACTCAGTAGATAGTGTGTACAAGCTTTTACTCGTTAAAATTAGAGACTCTTGAGTAAAAAGAGTCTCATAAAATACTATTTCATTTATACAATAGAGTGCAATGTGCCAGGCACTAAGCAAGGGCCTGGGGATACAAAAAATAACATTACTCAATCCATGCATTTGTCAACTTTTCCTTTGAGCTTCCCAGTCTCGGGTCCCTTATCACAGGCTCTCATTTTACTCTTACTTTTGCGTCAAAGCATTTATCACAGTATATTCATTTATATTTTATGTGATTATTTTTCTATTTCTTTCTTTTTTAAAATTAATGTTTGTCTTGAGCCTCACTGTAAGCTTTCCAAGGACAAGAATTGGGATCTATATACTGTGGTACCCCCATTATTCAACCTAATATCTCATAGTAGAAGCTCAACGGTTATTTGTTGAATGAATAAATAGTCCAAGAGAAATAACTAGATATCACTTTATAGAAGTTTTCATTAGAACCCAGCACAGCAAAGGAGATAAGTGGTCAATTTTGAATAAAATATCTATCAGCAGCAGTCAAAATCTACTTTCTTAGGGTAACATGTGTCTCTGTGCTAAACAAATCATTTCTCCAAAAGAGAACATGGAATCCCTGGTACTTTGTCCTTAGGTTGTTTTCTCATCTGAGATAGGAAAACATGGCACCCCGACAGGAAAGCAAGCAGCCCTTAATTTTAAGTATTCAAGACAGATACATACAATACTATCTGAGTGGGGGATAGAGAGGTGAATCTATCTAAAATAAATGTCCTTCATTATACAGAAACAGCTGTTTATTGATTTCCAAAAATCTTTGTGTGAGTGTTGGTTTGAAAGGGAGGAGGCCATCATGAAAGTAAGCATTCCATTTGTATTGACTAGAAGCTGTGAATCAACATTTTTCAAAGATAAATTTTCCTCTGTACTTGATTCTCTGTCAAAGGGATGTCTATTTATCTTGTCCATGTTCATTGTCATGTTTGAGAGACATACTTAGCAGGTTGGATCTAAACCAATCAAGTCCAAGCTTTAGGACCAGCAAATGCTGAATTTACAATCGTGTACTCAGAAACCCCTGAATAATTGAACTAAAAAAGACACCAGTATCCTGAATAATTAAACGCCTTCTGTTGCATAAAATCAGCCTTCCCCAGCCCTGAAAAGTAGAATTGTTTTCACCTGCAGTGGGTGGAACTGTTTGCATAGTGGACTACAGCAGCAAGCTTGTCGGGGCACTTGTACCAGACCTGGGGGTGATTATGCTATCTAAAAGGTATGTGCCTGTGATTTGCTAATTATTGCTGCCTACTTGTTTGGTCCTGCAGGAAATCAGGGATGGTTACAGCAAAACGTGACCCAGATCAATGAAGGATGGAGGGGGTGGGGACAGACAAGCACAATAAGCAAGCGGAAGCCAGGTGTGTCTCATACTGTCAGGCTAAGCTGGAGCCTGATTCACAAATACCAGAGACTCAAAAGAGCATCTAATCTGGGGGCTCAGGGCAAGATGGAACCTCCAGGTTACTCTGGCTATCTTCTGCTTTTTTTGAAACTGGAAAATTTGCAAAGGGAAACTTTTAGATACTATTTCATTCATTCATTCATTCGTTTGTTCTTCTTGAGCATAAAGCATACTTTTATATGTATTACATATAGTACGCATCATCTTTGATAATAATGACCACCATTTAGTGAGCACCTTCTAGGGGCAGACACTGTGCTAGGTAAAGGTAGGTCATAAAATTCACTGTCAAAAAAGAAACAGGCTGGAAAAAGTTACATCCATTACCCATGATTACATAGCCAGAAGATGGCAGAGCTGGTGTTGGGGCCCAGGTCTTTCTGACACTAGCATTCATGCTATCTGCATCAAAGTAAACCAAAGCTGTTCCTAGGGATTGCTAGGGAAAGAAGAAAGGAAGAAACTTGGAAAGATATTGAAGACACAGACTAGAGAAGGTTAGAGAAGCCCTGAGCACACTGGCGTGCCATCTGGGACTTGGGAATGATCTGCATTTCTCTTTTCATGTTTGCTATTCATGCTCAAGAAAGAGGACTCACCTGGCACTGGAAAGCAATCCAGTTTTTGTTTGTTTTTAATGATTCTTAGTAAGACTTGGTCTTAGCAGTCTTAATAAAGTGCAGAGGGATAATTCAGGCCGCTGTTGTGGTGGGTTTCTTAGCCCTATCTTCACAGGCAGAGTCCTCCTTGCCCTCTAGACAGAAGTAGTCTCCTCATTTCCATAGTGTTGAGTCATCCATTCTGGGTTTGAGTTTGCAGAGTTAGAGTCAGATACTTCTGGAAGGCCATATCCCTGTTTTCATTTACTGAAATGTCCCAGAAGGCTTGGGTAGAGGTGACAACCACACCTCCTAATTTGGAGCTCCTGACTTGGAGTCATCTTGGCTTCTCAGAAGACTTAAGGACCGTTGAGCTGGAAACTGATGTGGGTGGTCCAGCTGAGCCTGCCCAGAAGCAAAAGCCCAGGTCTGTTCCTGCTTATTCAGATTCAACTACATTTACGAGGCCTGACACCTGCCAAGTACTTTGATACTTTCACGTGTTATTTCATTTCACCCTCACACCCACTCTAAGAGGCTAAAGTATTTTTCACATTATGAATTTTAAAAAATGGGCCACAGAGAGGTTCAGTGTCTTATGCATGATCAGGCACCTCTTGCACAGTAAAGCCAACAACTCTGACCTTCACACACATAGGCTGAGCAACCAATTTAGCCATCTGCAGCAACACTTAAATTTTCATTAGAGTGGAACTCTGAGTAACTTGTTCTAGCACCCACAATACCATGCCAGATCAAGTTGGAAGGAAAGAAAGCAAAGGGGTTCATGCTTTATGAACTGAATTGACCAAGGAAATCATGATTGAAAATTAAGTTAGAAAATACAGCAATCAATGCTTTAAATGGGGCCTGGGGAGCAGGTGCATCCCTAACAAAATTATAAATGGAAGTTCCCAGTCAATTCCTATTTTCTCCCTCTCTGGACTGCTTCTAGCACTGTGAGGGGCCTTGTTTGCATGCTTTGGGACACGCCAGTGTACATGTCTTAGCTTTGTGTACATCTGTTATCAATCAAATGTTGGTATTCTTCCAAAATTCATATGTTGAAGTATTAACCCCCAACATGACTGTATTTGGAGATAAGGAGTTCAGGGGATAGTTAAGGTTAAATGATGTTATAAGGATGAGGTGCTAATTTAATAGAACTAATGGCCTTATAAGAAGAGGAAAAGAGAGACCGCCTTCTCCCCCTACTCCTGTCTCTTCTTCCTCCCTCCTAGTGACCTCAGAGAAAAGGCCATGGGAGGGCATACCTAGAAAGCAGCCATCTATAAGCCAGGAAGAGAGCTCTCACCAGAAACTATATTGGCTGAATGCTTGATTGTGGACTTCTAACCTCCAGAAAATAAATTTCCGTTGTTTAACCACTCAGTCTATGGCATTGTTAAAAACAGTCTGAGCTGATTAATACAACATCCTATCCAAATAGCCACTGAGCAGAAGCTCGCATGGTCCTGCAAGTGGACGGAGGCTAGGGTTGCCAGAAAATATACAGGATTCCCAGTTACATTTGAATTTCAGATAAATCATGAACAATTTTTTAAGTATTAACTATGTGTTAAGTATTGCATGGGACATTATAATAAAATTTTATTTGCTATTTATCTGAAATTCAAATTTAACTGTGCACCCTCTATTTCATCCTGTATTTTTGCTTGCTAAATCTGGCTCAACTGAGGCTCTGGTCAGGGAGCTCCAGGGACCTCAGTGTTCAGAGCATTGTCTATTGTGTAAGGGGGCCTGGTCAGGGAGAGTTGGCCCCTGGATAGGCACCTCCATTTGTTCCCCAGATTCTTTACCTCATGGGGAGGGGCCCTCTTAGGCTTGAGGCCTAGAAAAAAAGCCTCTCTTGCCCAGGCCTAAAGGCAGTATTGGTAGCAGATAACTTGGAAAGGAGTACATGTGAAGAGCCTGAATTTAGGAATAAAGAGACACAGGATCCATCATGAGACTTGGGCAAGTTACTTAATCTCTCTGAATTTTAGTTACCTGAACTGTATGTAAAACAGAGGTTTACATGGAATAATATTTGTGAGAAATCTATCCCCATGCTTAACATATAGTAGGTCTCAATATCAACTGCTTCTATTGTCAAAGAAAAAGAGTTACGGTATGAAAATGCTTTGAGTTTCCTTGCCTTTTTTTTTTTTTTTTTTTTTTTTTTTTTTTTTTTTTTTTTTTTTTTTTT
>NW_016808463.1:950585-992725 GCF_001698545.2 Rhinopithecus bieti | reverse complement strand
TTTTTTTCTTTTTTTTTTGTGGAGTTGATTCACACCAGCTGTGAACTGGAAGAGGTTATTAGGTATTTCAATTTGCCCATGAATGGGTTAGGAAGGGGTCACCCTGTCCAGTGGTAACCTTCTGGGAAGCTTAGAGAGATAGACTAGGCTAAGCATTCCATGAGAGGAGACAGAGAAC
The DNA here is from genome assembly GCF_001698545.2 of Rhinopithecus bieti. Taxonomy (NCBI): domain Eukaryota; kingdom Metazoa; phylum Chordata; class Mammalia; order Primates; family Cercopithecidae; genus Rhinopithecus; species Rhinopithecus bieti. The sequence continues at coordinate 992,547 of NW_016808463.1, read as the reverse complement.
TTGATCCCTTCTGGCCCATGAATTGATATGTCTCCCTCTCCCCTACTGTTATTCATATGTCTCTGGGGCCTGGTGCATAGGTGAGGCACTGTCCTTTTCAAGAAGGCAGGGAAGGAGAGGTGGAGTAGAGAGAGCAGAGCAGCCACACTACCTGGGCAGAAGATGCTATGAGGTATGTAAATATTCTCTTAATTCACCTATTTGTTTTTCCATCTTGAAAGGAGCCTGCCTAGATGAGAACTTAATCCCATGGGTTGTAACTCAGGGCCATGAGGATACACACAAAGGGAACCCAAGGAAGCTGGCCCTAAGGCTAAGTGCTGAGTGTTGGAGGAAAGATATAAATGAACTTGGAACCTCATGAAAGCTCAAGACTCTTCTCTCAATTTCAGTCTCATTCCCAAGCATCATGCTGTGGGATTTGACGCAGGGTGTTTCCCTTGTTAAAAGTCAAGAGTAAGAAGTAGGGGGTGAAGGCAAACTGGCTTGGGGCCAAACTAAGCAGCTTCCTTTTTAACTTGGGTGTATGGTGTATTCATGGGAGTAGAATTTTTTGAACTCTAAGATTGGCACCGAGGTTCCTTTCTTTCACAGATTGTAGTAGGGTTTTAAATGACTAGCAACTGAAATGCCTATGAGGTTGGTCATTTCAGGGGGGGTTTGAGGCCCTAAGCCTAGAGAGGTACTGCATTTAGGGTGAGCAAAGAGGGGGGGAAATTCCAGGAAGAGGGCTTCTAAGAAGAGGTTACCTAGAGTACAAATGGAAATCTGTTGGTCGATGTGACCATAATACTTTCACCAGCCCCTTCTGCACCTGGGAAGGCCTCTCATAACCCATCACAGTCTCTGCCCCTGAAGGGCTACTGCATCAATAGATTCTCTGCCACACACAGATAAATTGAGGCACAGTTTCAGGAGTCTTAACTTCATAAGAAGAGGCTTTCTCCTCCCTCCTCTTCTCCCTCAGATCCACTCTCCTCCTGAAAGAAAACACTTCTCATTCTGTTTTAAATTACAGTAATGAATATGTGATATGAAATAATAAAATGTAGGTACCTTTACCAATGAAAACCACGTGTCATCAGAATCTACCAACACCTGCAAAGACACCCATCTAGTGCCCACCTGGTGTTAACACTGAAATTTTCTTATACTCACCGTATTAGGACCCAAAAGAAATTACTTCCATAGACTTATATGAAAGTTTAAATCTGAGTGAGTTCTGAAGTCAAATAATTAAGCGCCTACTACGTGTAATAAAATAAGCACAATACAAATTACCAGTTCAATTCAGTAGGTTTTTGTTGAGGGTCCACTAGGGAAGCAGGTAACATAATGATGGGCTCTAAGCTCATCGCCTATGTCTGCATCTGGACCCCACCACACACTAGTTGTGTGACTTTTTAAAGGTGATTTTAATCCCTATAAGCCTAGACCTCTCAGAATACAGACTATTAGAGTATTACTTAATTGGGCTGTTGTGAGGATTAATTATCAAGCCTTCATCCATAGTGTCTGGCACAGAAAAGTTGTTTAATAAGTAGGTCAGAGGATACAAGGAGGATTACATGATCTCTGTCCTCAAGAAGCTTACAGCCTTGATAGACAATAAATTGCCATCCGTCCTAGGAAAGAGGTGTGCCACGGTGCTAAAGGGACCATGAGCCAGTAATCCCAGCCTAAGGCTGAGGAGAGAGGAGTGGGAAGAGCTTGGGGGTGCAAGCCAAACCTGGAAAGATTATCAGTTTGGAGTTAGCCAAGCTGAAGGAAGAGGAGGAGCAGAGATGCAAGACAGCATTATGGCTTCTAAAAAACATGGCTGCAACATCAATCGCCACCGTGTTTCGCTTCCACCAATGCCTAGTCCTCTCTAAAGCAAATCTAGCTGCCACCACTTTTAAAGTTCACCTTTTCATTCTCCTCTAGAATCTTCTCAAAATTCTAATGATCTGCCAGCCTCATTCACCAAAACCATTTCCTGCTTTGAGCATCCTCTCCACCATGGCCATCCTATGGACTAATGCACCAGCAGGTGCTGGCCCAATACTCTGGCAGCTGCTGGCCAAGCCACAGGAGATTTGACATTCTTTTCCCTGCCCCCAACAATTCCCAATATTAACTTGACTAAAACACTTCTTTGCCTCAGTCTACCAGTCCATAAAATAAAAGCATGCATTCTGACCATTTAGATAGGAGACTTGTAAATTACAAAGGCTTGTGGAGTCCTGAGAAATAGGGCTAAAGAAACACCACTTAGAATACATAACTAAAGAGGAAAGACTTCCTACTCAGTGCATTGCTGGGTTAGTGGGTTGATTTGATCACATCCAAGGTTGAATGCTTCCTATCAATCAACTGCAAACAAGGAAATCCAGAGCTTTGGCTCCAGTAATGTGCTTCATATGTTCAGAATTGTCCTCCAAATCAGCAACTGACTATGGTGGTCCAATGGGAGAAGACAGCTGTTCCCACGTCAGGGCCTCAGCTTTCAAGGCTGTGAGTGCAGGGAGGGGAAGGAACCATGAGGACACTCCTGGAAATTCCAGCTTAGGGTGGATGTGCTGGATTTTCTTTTCTCTCACCAGCTCTGACTCCGGGATGCAACACCTGACATGGGAAAGAGCCTCCTCTAAATAGCTGCGGTAAAAACATCCTAATGCTAATTAAAAACAGAGAGCTTAGCTAAAGTGGAAGGAAACATTGCTCCATTAATGGCTTTGTCATTTGCTAAAACCTTATTTCTTTGCTGTCTTCAATTTGGTTAATTAATCTTTCACTGTTGATCTACTGCTGTCAACTAGGCAATATATGCAAACCACATCTCTAACTCCAGCCTGTTCTTCAGCCTTTGAAAAACTGGGGGGATGGGTGGTGGTTAAATAACCAATCTACAAGCCACTTGCAAAATGAAAAGTTTCATTTCCCGTGCATAAGGTGCCAAGACCTTTCTTCAGTAACCCAGCAGTGTTTTATTTCTCAGCTGGTGGAATTTCAAATTAGTAGAAACTTCCGTGGTTTCTTACAGACCTCCTTGGTTACAGAGGAAAGGACTCCACACCCACCCCCCATATTGTGGGTGTTCTTACTACTCCTTTTATTGCTAAGCTCGCACTTACATTCTTTTTACTTTCATTTTGCACAATTTTTAAAAAATTATAAATTAGCACCTTCATTCCCCTCATGGTTGGCATCTGCTGTATTTCAAGTGAGAATGCATAATATCCTCTTTTCATGAGACTATCATAATCAGAAAAACACATAAGCAGAATGCTGACATACCATCTCCCACATTCTGTTTTTGTGGTTCTATTTATGAAATATTTGATACATGCAATGAGATGCTATTTATAAAAATTTGCAGCATACTAAACAGTACATAATGGATACATATATACATTAGTAAAAATATTAAAGCATGTTTGAAAATTATAAGCATCATCTTCAATATTTGAGGATATCTTCAATCTGAGGTAATTTTACTAGCCCAGATTGTAACATGCTTACACATACAGACACACACACACGTACACACCCATTTGCTCTCAGTTTTGTTATATATATGAACAAGGCATTCTAGAGTTTTATTATCAGCCTAGAGAATGTCTTCGAAGACTTTTAATTTTTCCTTTAAAATAAAAGGAAACCAGAGCAAATGAGATGTGGTCAATGGGGGTGATGCTAAATGACCTCACTTTTGGGTGTGTTTGACTGCCTTCCAGTAGCTTGCCTCATGGGTCCATTTTTGAGGCAGGCTGTGGCTTGGCTCCAGGCCAGTGTGACAGTCAAGGCCTGAGAAGTCTCTTCTTTCTGAGATAATTTCTCAGGTTTCTTTGTTTTATTGGTGGATAGAAGGAGGGACCTCAAGAGGAAGGGAGTGGCGGGAGTGGAGGAGGGGGTGATGGTCAGGCGGGGATTTCTAAACTCAAACGGGAAGTCTGGCTGCTGTCCCAGCCTGTGAAACTGTGTTGGCTTCAGCAGGGCAGCCCATGCAGGATGGCTTAAGTTAATCCACAGAGTCAGGGCCACTTTGGACTAATTCCTTTGAGAGGCTCCAAGCCTCCAAGGAGCATCTCTGACTCTGGCAGCCCATCCAAGGTAGTATTGAAGAAAAATGAACTCAGATAAAAAAGAAAAGAAAATATAAACTATCCGGTTAAAACGTGTGCCTTTAAACAGCTATGAGCCAGACACTAAAATGAGTTTATAAGATCCCAAGGAGACAATTAAGGAAAGTGGGAACAAGTGAAAAATAAGATGCTCATTTCAGTATTGGAAAGAGCAGGAAGAAGGGAGTATTATCAGAAAGAGAGCCTTTAAGCCAGCACTGAGAGATAAAAGAGACCAGATGGCCCTCACCCCCAGGCCAGGCAGAGGACCCGCCCAGCCCCTACGCACTGCCCCCTGTGAAATGCATGCGTGCAGCCCTCAGATCTGTCAGATTTATGCTTGCCTTTGCACCACTCCAAGAGGGGCACCAGTGCCGAACATCTTTGAAATTCTGTTGGATTCCAAGTGAAAAATCATTCTGCCTTCAAAGCTAAATGGAAGTTTGGTAGATGTATGTGCTTTTCCCTTAGGTTCAAAAGAGAAATTACTCTGCTCACCATCTTTGTGCATTCATAGTTTCCTTTTTCGAGCAAAAAGGGAAATTACGATGTGGAAGCATCCTGTAAAAACAGAAGGTATCATACAATAACAGTATTGCTTCTTTATAGGAGCAATTTTTTCTACATTTTCTTTAAAACAGAAATGTAGCTTGCTTTCATCCAATGCAGTATGTTTACTTCTCTTATTTAAAAAAAAAAAAATCTGTGGTTTTGATAGAGTGTCAGCATCATTATTTGCTCACATCTCATTTTAAACATTTTACAAATGTCTGAAATAATGTACATAAACCTTTCAGTGAGTTAGTGCTAGAGGCAGAAAGTACAGGAAATTGTCACATCCTAAGTCATGTATTCCTGTGGAGGTTTTTTAGCAGACATGAGAATATATTATAATAGGAAAAAATTTAAAAAATTATTGAACTGTGATTATGCATTAGGTAGGCCCTAGTGACATAAAAATAGACAAAGATCTTACAATCCATGGTCCCTGCCCTCAAGGAGTTGATATCTAATGGGAGGAGAGAAGAAGGTAGAGAGGGCAAGTAAACAAATACCTGTAATTAATACCAAGTGGCAGGTGCTATAACTGAGTTAAGTATCAAGTTTCGTGGGCTACCCATGAAGGAGCAATTTTTCTGCAGAACTGTGACTGTATCAAGGAAACCTACACCTAGATGGTATTGGTGAGACAAGACGGGTGAGAGGATCCCAGAGAGAAGTAACAAAGCCAAAGAGAGGTGGAAATCTATGATGTTTTCTGGAAGCAGTAAGGAGTCCAGTATGGGTACTGCATGGTGACTGGGAGTGGCAAGGAATGGCTAATGATGGAATGGAAGTGTGGGTTTGGAGTCAGAAGCAATTCATCAAAGGTTTGGATTGCTGTGCTAAGGAAGGTAGACCCCAAAGCCACGGTGAGGAGAATAAGCAGAGCTTAGAAAGAACACCTTGGTCTTCAGATGTTGTGTTAGAATGACAAGGGAATCAAGATTTTTGGACTATGGAAGTATTAGGATGAACAAAATGCAGGAAGAGATGAAGTCTCATTGGATCTGGAGAGAAAAAGTAGATGGTAAACTTAACAACAAAGTTTAACTTAGTCAGAAGAGCAGTTGGCTAAAATAGGAGATAACAGTAGCTAACTTTTACTGTGTGCTGTTATATCTAGATCCATGCTAATCCTTCTTATTTAACCTTCCAGATTACCCTATAAATTAGGCACTATTATTATAGTTATTTTACAGGTGAGGAAAATGAGGCAAAAGAAGTTTAGTGAACAGCCTAAGGTCACCAATTAGTATAAGGGGGAGCCAGGATTTGAACACAGGCTGTCCAACCTCCCCAGAACTCTCTATGTATACTGCTCACAGAGAAGGAAACATGCTATGTAAGGAGAAGAAATAAGATCATGTGTATATAAATTTTGAGGTTGCTGCAGGATATCGAGGTAGAGATTGCTAATAAATAGCTAAGAATATAGGTCTGGCACTCGGAGAAAGATGCATTCATTCAACAAATATTATTTCTTGAGCACTTATTTTGTACCTGATGCTATATCAGAGCTGGAGTTTTAGCATCATCTAAATATTAATATTTATGGAGCACTCACATGTGAAGCATAGGTACATCAAATTTTAGTAAAGCAAAAATTTCTATCACACAGCTGAACACATACTCTTTAACTCAGAGATAGCTCCTTCTGCAAAACAAATAATTCATCCTGTAAGTACCTGTTTTTGCAATTTCAGAATTACCCATATTGGGTTTTCTTAAAGCAAAGTACCCTATAAACATATAATCAGGAAGAAAGAGTTAATTTTAATTTTATGATCCATTCAGCACATGTGTTGGCTTGGGAAATAATAAAATAAATATATCTCAGTCATTTGTGTTGATAGAATTTAATAAGAAGACTACAGTAATAACAAGTTACTCACAGGCCAACAGAATGCAGATCTCCCTCAAGAAAAGAGGGAAAAAATTCAATCATAAAGTTCAAGATCATGGGAAGGAAGGGAGAAGCCCCTGACATTTGGCCTGCCCTGGTCTGTGGGCCTTGGAATCCTTCAGCAACTGCAGTTGTACTGTCTGCCTGTATAGCCAGGCACATGTATAGCCAGGCCCAGATGTAGCCTGCCAGGAGCACCTGTGAGGGCTCCTTGCATCTACACCAGTCCCACCTGAAGCTGCCACCACCACCCTATCTCTGCTGCCAGCCCCAACACAGCTACTGAGTGAGATTTGTTCTACCTTAACTATTCAAAGGAGATAGCACCAGGATCCCTATCTATTTCTGTGCTACATGACCATTATACAGTGTGCTGCATTATTGTGAAGTGAGACTCCTTTCACAGAAAAATAACATGTGAGACAACTTGTATCTTGAACTTAGATAGCACTTTCTGCTAAGTGCCTCTGCTTACTTTCAGATATTATCTCATGAAATCTTCACAGGTTTCTATATTGAAAATATTCTTCAGCAGTGGCATAAAAGGGCATTTCTATGAATATATGCCCTAACTGAGGGCATTTCCTGACATCTTCACCCACTGAAGAACCAACAGATTTTTCTCTTTTCAAGCAAATCCCATGGTGGTATCATCCTTACGTAAGCATCAACAGACCCTCACCAAGAACTCCAAGCACATACAGTCCAGTCTTGCCTCTCCCACTTCTGTGGTCTGAATGTCCATGTCCTCTCAAAATTGATATGTTGAAATCCTCACCCTAAGGTGATGGCATTAGGAGGTAGGGCTTTGGGAGGTGATAAATTATGAGGGTGGAGCCCCAATGGATGAGACTAGTGCCCTTATAATAGAGAGTTGAGAAAGACTCCTTATGGCTTCCAGCATGTAAGATTAAAGTGAGAAATCAATTGTCTACCAGGAAGCAGGCCCTCTCCAGACACTTAATCTGCCAGTGCCTTGATCTTAGACTTCTCAGTCTCTAAAACTGTGAGAAATAAATTTCTATTCGTTAGCCAAAAATCTATAGTATGGTGTTATCACAGCTCAAACAGACTAAGATACTTTCATAATTTTCATGATCAACTGTTTTCCAGAGTTGGAGCTTTTTCAGGCAACCATCACAAAGAACCAACAGGCCACACAGCATAACAGTTTAAGAGCATGAGTCTGAATTCAAACTTATTTACTGTGTAAACTTGGGAAAGGCTGCTAACCTCTGTGAGTCTTAGTTGCTTTATCTGTGAAATGGGAATAATAATAATACCTTCTGCTATGCTTATGAGAATTGAGTTATGACATACAAAGGGCTTAGAGCACATGGAATGCCCTCAATAAATATTTCTTGATTATATCCACCTGTCTGTCCACACGTGTATAAAACAAAGAGCATGAAAGTGGATGTCAGAAAATCCAGATTCCAGTGCCAGTTCTCCCGCTAGATAACTGTGTGTTCTTGATAAACTCAACCCCTCTGAGATATAGTTTCTGATTCCTGAGTTGGAATGGATTATTCCAAACAGCTGATTTTTTGGGAGGCAGCTGCAGCTGGCACCGATAGTGAATGCAAGGAACCCTTATGGGAGCTTCCACCAGATCTGCAACATGGATTTTGTACATCAAGAATCTTTCTGCCTTGGCTCAAGGCCCTAACAGGTGCTAAAGAAAGATTTCAAAAATAGAGCATATCTTATTTGGTTTGGGCTGCTATCACAAATATGCCATAAGCTGAGTTGCTTAAGCAACAGAAATTTCTCACAGTTCTGGAGGTTGGGAATTCCAAAATCAAGGCGCCAACAGATCTAGTTTATGGTGAAGGCCCTTTTCGTGGTTTTTAGATGGTTATCTTCCTGCTGTGTCCTCACATGGCAGACAGCAGAGAAAGAGGAGCAGGCTTTCTTGTGTCTCTTTCATAAGGGCACTAATCCCATTAATGAGGGCTCCACCCTCATGACCTAATTACCCACCAAAGACTCCACCTCCAAATACCATCGCATTGGGGATTTAGACTTTACCATATGAATTTGGGGGGCCACATTCAGTCTACACCAGAACATTTCTTCAGCTCTGCCTCACAAATCGAATTCTAAGGATTCATTTTCCATCTTATCAGGAACAGAGTAATTATCCAACTGCAAATCCTGACAATGTACAGCTATATTGTTAGCATTTATTTCTCTGGGGCACCCACGTGGCAGAGCTCCTACAGGGCTCTTAAGGACAATAAGAGATCCTCTAAATAGTTGTTTCCTCCAGAGATATGTTCATGGTTCTTCCTGGTCCTGGTCTCCCTTTCTCCCCCTGGAAGTTACTGAATGTAGACCACAGCCTGCACAGGTCAGGGAGCACAGTGGACAGAGCAGAGGCTCAGACTGGCCAAACTTGTTCTCAAGACAAAGACAATGAAGCAAAGCAGACTCTGGAATCAGCCTGCCTGCCTATGAGTCACACAAGCTGTGTGACTTTGGGTAAGTTGATTAATCTCTCTGGGCCTCAATTTTTCACGGGATAAAAACATGGATGGTAAAGTATATATCTAACCTGGTTGCCTCAAAGAGAATTGAGATAGTTCCTGTTGAACTTTAGGACAATGCCTGGCATATGGTGAGTGCTCAATAAATGTTAGCTGTGATTATAATTATCACAGCTCTGCCACTGTATAGCTGTGAACCATGGACAGTTTGCTTAATTCCCTGAGCCTCAGTTTTCTCATCTGTAATCTGGGGGACAATAATACTTAACCTGTGGGTTTGTCATAAGGATTAAATAAGATAGTCCATCTGGGCCCAGCGCAGTGGCTCATGCCTGTAATCCCAGCACTTTGGGAGGCCGAGGCGGGTGGATCACCTGGGCCAGGAGTTCGAGACCAGCCTGGTCAACATGGTGAAACTCCGTCTCCCAATAAAAACACAAAAAAGTAGCTGGGCGTGGTGGTGGGCTCCTGTAGTCCCAGCTACTTGGGAGACTGAGGCAGGAGAATTGCTTGAACCCGGGAGGCAGAGGCAGAGGCTACAGTGAGCTAAGATCGCACCACTGCACTCCAGCCTGGGCAGCAGAGTGAAATTCTGTCTGGGAAAAAAAAAAAAAAAAAAGATTGTCTGAAATGTCATGTGGCACTGAATAATGATATCTGCTATTATTAAAATTATGACTATTATTATTTATAATTGGAAATGAGGAAGGAGTTGTCACAGAAGCTGAGCTGACTCCCAACACTGACCTCTTGGGCCCAGAAAATAAGCCTTACACACAGACTCATCTATATAGATTCTCCTCCTGGTTTCATATTCAAATAAAAGAAAATATGTACAATTTCCTAAGTAACTCATAATAATCTAAAACAAAGAAAATTTACATTTATAAATTGTCTTGGGAAGGAATCATTTTCAATTTTTGCTAAATAATGAGCAGACAAGGATTTTAAAACAAGTCAATACATGCGAACAATAGCAAGACCTATTATGATTATCCCAGTCTTTCTATGCATAGCAACATACTTAATTCCCATAGCAGCTTTGTGATGTAGATAGGGAAAGGATCACTAAGCCCATTTAGCAGGTGAGGAAACTGGAGACTAGAATAATCAATCATCCTGCTCATGCTAGGCTATGGTAGAACTAGAATTAGAACTCAGGTGGCCTGGCCCACTGTTTCTCCAAAATCATTCTGGAAGTCCTACAGGTCTTCTCCTCAAAATGTTTAGTGGGTGACCTTTAGATTGCAAATGACAATGACCCCCCAGCTGGTGCTCATGGCAGACATCACCAATCAACAGTGGCTCTTTCCTAATGAGCCCCAGAGTCTTCTTTAACAGAACCCTTCAGGAGCCATTACCACTTGATCATATCTGGCAAGTGAAATAAAATCTCTCTGTTGCTTAGGCACTAGACCTTAAAGAATGAAAACTCAGGTCTTTATAGCAGGAGCCAGGCTGGTCATGGATAGAAGTAAAATAGTGGGAATGTCAGTACCGATGCACACCTCATGTGAGTGTGCTGAACACAAGAGCCTATGTCATGGATTAAGGAACAGCCAATTCACCTCCAGCTAATGTTTTATTATGTTGAAGTGAAAGCTCAACATTGTCATATCTTAATTTAAAAAAAAAAAAAGAAAGAGAAATCAAAAATCTACATGGTATCCAAGATTTCCCAATTATTTAATACTATGCAGCCTAAACAGAATGAATATATGGGTCACATACACCATCAGTTTGCAACCTTAACTGTAAACCAAGTCTTGTGATCCTTGCCATTCTCTGAATTCTGAGCATCCATGTAAGCTTCACAGCCTGATTCCTGGAAGCACACTTCTCACCTCAATTAATTAGATCACTGAGATGCATTTGGATGAGCTACTCAAAAGATCACTGAGATGCATTTGGATGAGCTACTCAAAATATGCAAGGCGCCAGCTGGCTCCGGTGTTTGCTTCCTCCAGACAGAGGGGTCAGGGTTAGTCTCTGCTGGGCTCAGCCTAGAGAAGAAGGCAGTGAAAAAGGAAAAGCACATCTTCCTTTATATGACAAGGAAAGCCAGCAAAAGACACACAACCAACCTTTGGGAAAATCTTGAAGCCTACGTTTGTCTCTGAGAATTTTCTCTCTACTTCTCTACTACTCTCTCCTCCCAAGCCTCGTGTACTCTTAGGTATTTCCTCTCAATGAGGTCCTCCAGGTTTGTCCCCAACCACTCTTATCCCTTTTTTAGCATCCTTTCTAGAAGCAGAATGAGTCTAGCAAATTCCTTCATGAGCTTTCTCTTCCTCTCTGCAAACAGTTCAAACAAGTAAACTCAGATTAAAGCTATGCTAACACCAAGGAAAAAATAACCAAATTATTAGCCATAATTTTCTCTAAGTAGGGAGGCTATATACAATTTGCATTTTCTTCATTAAACTTTTCCATGTTTGCTCAGTCTACTATCATTAACAATCATCACTTTTTAATAGGGAGGATGGGAGCTATTTTTTCACAAAGAGAAAGCATTAGTAACATAAAGTAAGTATCAAGAATTATGTAATAAACTGGTCAAGTTACATGGTATATCAGTTAAGATACCTGTGGCTGCAGCAATTTTTTAAAATCTTCTCCAATTGGTTCAAACAAAAAAAAAAATCTTTTTTGAAACCAGAGATTTAGAAGTAAACCTCTTCTAAGATGGTTCCAGGGATGGTTAATTCAACAGCTCAATGATTCTCCAGGATCCCTCTGTCATCCACAACATATCAGTTGTATGAGTCAGCTTCCCTCATGGACTCAAGATGCTGCTGCAGTTCCAGGTATTATAGCCATGCTCCACAATGTCCAGAGGTAGAACGGGATTGGTCTGCCTCTGTATCCTTACTGAAACAAGACATCTTTCCCAGAAGCTTAAGCCAGACTTTGCCACATGCTTCACTGGCGAGGAGTTGGGTCTCCTGCCCATTCCTAGACCAATCACTGTCAAAGGGAATAGGATCTCCGTGAATAACCTGAGAGAATTATTTCAGTTGGAACAGACGTTGGGAAGCCGGCCACAAGGACTACAAGACAATGTGTTCACATTATAAATGAAAGTAGACTGCTATGAACAATGAGAAGATCATTATAAAGCTCATTTTGAAGGGCTCAGAGTCCACAAATATTCCATCCAAAGGGTATGTCTGGAAAGGCATATGAGTTTTATTCCTAATATTGCCTTAGATTTATATAGCAATTCATAATTTGTATTGTACTTTCCTGCAAACTTCCCCATTGGTATTTCATGTTTTCAGGGATGACACTATAATTATTATCCCATTTCACAGAAAAGGAACCAGCTGAGCACTATGTCTGGTGTCTCATGGCAAGCAAGAGATAGAGGTGGGACAGGATGCCAGGCATTTTGACGCTTAGTTCACCAGTCTTTCTACTACACCGTGTGACTTTCACTATAAAAATGCTCAACAGGAATAGAGCACTTGTTTCCAAAGTACACACACACCATGATCTCACTTGATTCCCAAAACAACATTATGAAACATCAGGCAAGGTGTTGTTGTCTTCATTTACAGATAGGGATATTGAGATTCAAGCAGGCTGATGGTAAGAAACTCAGGTTTGGATGAATTGAACTGGTTTTGTTTTGCTTTTTACTACCAATGGACAGTTGTTGTTTTATCCCCTTGCTCCTTCTCAACACCTGATTCTAAATCAGCAAGCATGTCTCCAAAGAACATAGGATCCCCACTTCAAATTTTCACACTCTAGGACCCCTTCTGGTTCCAGACTCTATTCCTGTCTGTTATGCTTAACTAAACAGCTGGTGCTTCCCTGCAAGCTCCTGACAGCTCCCCTTTCTTTGTTGCCTCAGGCTTCTCTGACCTTCCAATGGGATCATTAGTTAATCTCATCAACCAATTTGCTAAAGAAAGGCTCCAGGCTCTTCCTTTCTAGGGAAGAATAACAATGGCGTGTTAGAAACAAAGCACCCACTTTTGTTGCCTATCCCAAGGCAATTACCCCTATAGTGGGAATTTTAGGACAGGCTGGAGAGAAGTCTTGACTATTGGGACATAGATGGTTAGGACCCTGTTCTTAATTATTATAAAGCGGGGCAAAGAAAATATTATCATGCAGTAGAAAGAACTCTGACCTGGGAGAAGACATGCCTGCTATATGATCTTAGTACCTAAGCTCCCATTTACAAAATATGAATATTAACTCCAGCCCAGCTCACTTTCCAGAGTTTTTACAAGACTTTATCAAAGCATTCATGAATGCATTTTGAGCTCAACAGATGTGTAGTTATTTTATTAAACAGTTGCATCTAGGTGAGTGGATGCCTTGTAATTTGGCATTACTTCAATAATAGTTTGTACCATCTTACTTCCAAGTGTAACAGGTAGACAAAAAGAGAGAGACCAATTCTCACTATTGTTTATCCAAGGCCAATGATCCAGGGCAGGGTTCTCAATCTCGGCTCCGCACTGGGATTATCTCGAGATTTTTACAAAATATGGTGTCCAGACCCTTCTCTGAACCAATTAATTCAGAATCTAATCTCTGGGGAAGTGGGACCCAGGCATCAGTACTTTTTATTAGCTCTCCAGGTGATTCTCTGTGCAGCCAGAGTTGTGAACTGCTGCATGTGAGTGATCCAGTAGCAGAGAGATTAATTGGATTCTTTTTCTTTCAGTCATGCAACCACACTTGGAGGACAGAGTGACACAGTCAATTCACATGGGGGTCAGAGCATCCTTGGTTCTTTCTTGGCCCTGGGTCAGGTGTATGTCATGAGCCATTCTGGGCACTGCAATTACTTCTTAGAACCACTGGATGCTTCATACCAAATGCTTTAAAAATGTGACTTGGGATTGGTAAAGAGGACCAATGAGGGAGAGTGGTGTCAGAGAGAGGGAATATGAGGTTGAAAGAAAGAGATAAAAGCAAAGAGAGAGGCAAAGACAGGCAGGGGGTGGGGTGCAGAGAAGCAGAAGCAGAAAATAAAACTGCTGATAGTGGCTTTCAGAATTCAGACCTGCTTTCAAACCATATGGCAGAGATATTAGTTTGCCTGTAATTACTACAACATTCTCAACTGCAGAATGACTTTCATTAAAACCCATGGATTGAGGCACTTGGAATTTGTGAATAATTCTTACTTTGAGCTCTGGTTCTATTATGCCTCTGTTTGGAGTTGATGTTTCTTAGGGAGGGTGAGACTCTACTTGTTCATCAAGCTGCTATTTTAGAAATAATGCCATCAAAATCAATGTAATGAGCATTTGTTTAGCACCCACTGTGTTCCAGGCTCTGTGCTAGGAGCTGGGTACTAGGAATAGATATCCCTCAGCTTCATCCATTCAACAAATGTGTTCAATAGCAACACATGCCAGCCACTGTGTGGGGTGATGCAGGGGTAGGATATCCCTAGCAGACTGATAAGAATACAGGCAATTACTTGCGGTAGGGTCACTGTGTGTAACAAGTCGTACCTCTCTTAATCTGCTTCAGGTAGTGAAGGGAGGAGAATGGTAACTGCATTCATCTTTGACCAGGAGGGCACCCAGACTAAGTCCATTGTGACCACCACTTAGGGATTCATGAAAAAGGCAGAGGTGACAACTTCTAGTTTCATGACACAATCAGATTCCAAGCAGGTTCCTGGATGGGAGTTGTATTTCACACTTCTAATAAAGAAATACCCAAGACTGCATAATTTATAAAGAAAAAGAAGTTTAATTGACTCAGTTACACATGCCTGGGGAGGCCTCACAATCTTGGCAGAAGGTGAAGGAGGAGCAAAGGCACATCTTACATGGCAGCAGGCAAGAGGCATGTGTATGGAAACTCCCCTTTATAAAACCATGAGATCTCCTGAAACCTATTCACTATCATGAGAACAGCATGGGAAAAATCCACCCCCATGATTCAATTACCTCCTACAAGGTCCTTCCCATGACACATGGAGATTATTACAATTCAAGGTGAGAGTTGGGTTGGGAACACAGAGCCAAACCATATCATGAGCTGTTACTCTGTCTCTCTGGAATGAAATGTGACCAAAGTTCAGTGTTTAGCATGTCTAATATCTATGCCATCATCCTTAATTACTTACCACTTAGCTGAGATATGACAAATGGTTTCATTTTACATGTTATCTGTGATCCACTGGTAATGACTGCCTAGAGTACTGCTAATAAGATTTCTGGGCTCGGTGAGATAAAAAGCTTTGCCATGGGGTGGCATTAAACAGTATAGTTTCCAGCGCTGACTTTGCCCAATCTCCTTTGTTCTAGTGCTCTATTGCTCCACAATAAGCTACCCCCAAGTTAGTGGCTTAAAATACCAGTTCTTTATTTTCCTTGTGAATCTGCAGTTTGGGCAGAGCTCCCACAGGACATAGCTCATATCTGTATACATGGCATCATCTGGAGCAGCTCATCTGAGGCAGGAGGATCCACTTCCAAGTTGACTCACTCACATTGTCTGAGAGCTCAGGTGTAGCTGTCAGCCAGGGCCTCAGTTCCTTTCCATGTGAGTCTCTCTAAGAGGCTGCTTGGTCTTCCTCACAGCTTGGTGAGTGGAAACTAAGAAACAGCAAGTGGAAGTTGCTTAGATCTTTAGAGTTTGTCCTAGAAAATGGCCCGATATCACTTTTGTCATATTCTACTGGTCAATGCAGTCATAGAACACACTCAGGTTAAAAGGAATAGAAAGTGTGTCAAAGAATTCATGGTCATACTTAATGGGCCACACTATTCTTCTGTTTTGTGAAGCAAGTTGAGCCCAGCTCCAACTGTTTATTGTCTTAGTCCATTTGTGCTGCTATGGCAGAATACTACATACTGGATAATTGATAATGAACAGAAATCTATTTGCTCACAGTTCTGGAGGTTGGAAAATCCAAGATCAAGGATCTGGCATCTGATGAGGCCATTCTTTTTATATAATCCCATGGTAGAAGGGCAGAGAGTGAGAGAAAGCAAGAGGACTCCGAACTCATCCTTTCATATCAAATCCATTCCTGTGATAACAGTATTATTTCATTTTGCCCTCATGGCCTGATCATCTCTCATTAGGCCCCACCTCCCAACACTGTTGCCTTAGGGATTAAGTTTCCAAAGCATGCCTTTGGGGAGACACATTCAAACCATAGTATTTGCTAGGGTAGTTCATAATGAAAAGCATAAGGGAAGTTCAAGACTAATGGCTTGGGGGGAAAAAAAAAGGTGTAGAATGTGAGACCTCTAGTTGCAACCAACTCTGCTCTAATGTGTCCTTCCTGCTAAGCCTCTTCTCTTCTGGGAATATTAAAGAACTCCGAAGGCTACACAATGAAGGCAGACAGTCCTGCCAAGACTTCACCAATCATTTCAGGAAGTAGTGTCTGGGCCTGTACTTCATAATGTTTTTTTTCTTCTCTCAGTTACCAACTGGGGCTTGCCCTTTCTATATTGTGTTTCCTGCCCTACAGCTACCTCTTGGGTAACTGTCCCAAGGGTTCTTTTCTTCACCTTTCTAATCCTTACATGCTCTGCCATCAATCATTATAAATGCTGTAGGATTCCCAATCCAACTGTGCAGTTCTTAGGTTCGGGGAGAGGTTGGGATCAGATTTTGTAGGACTGTGCATTCAGTGAGGGCTTTCTGATACCCTGGAGATGATTCATCTACCATACCTAGACAGCAGAAGCAACCTCTGGAGGTAATGAATTGCAAACAAACTTGTAGTTCTTTTTACTCTTTTTATTTGCTCCTGCCATGCCCATTGAGCATGAAATGGTCCCAAGGGTAGAAAGAAACGAAACCAAAAAGAAAAAAACAATAATAAAACTCCAGCATGTATACACACACACACATACACACACCTAAGGTGAATGAGCATGCAGAGCCAGTATTATTCTCTTTGCACAATTAAAAGATTCCTGTATTTGCTTTTGGTTACAGAAAGCTTAGTCATTTCAGAGAATTAGAGACTTCAGCACTTTCAGCTTGTGTAAATGAGAGGCACTATCAATCTGTTTTTAAATTGGTTATGGGTCTTCTGAGGTCTACTATTTCAGCTTATACCCAATGCCTAGAAATTTTCCAAAGTCCCTTGTTCAGCAGTATATACAGCCAGACTGGTTTGATCCCAAATGCAATTAGTGACAAATACATCGTAGTATTAAAACATATTTTTTAAGGCTCAAAGATTTAGGAACAAATACACTCCAAAAAGTAGGATAAACACTCAATCTCTAGAAACTTCAAGGTCCCAAGTTAAAATCTACCTCTTTATAGTTTTCAGTCACATTGAAAGTCCTGGTGCACTTTCTTTTTCTATAGTTGACTTAACTCTACATCTGTGGTCCCAATCCTTCTGATCATAACAGATGCATTAGTACTGCAGAAAGGAAAAGGCATTGGTGTTAGGATTGGTGTTAGGATTAAGCTCCTGCCTTAAACTAATGGTGTGGCATTGGGGCTCTGAAAAGAATCATGTTTATAAGTACAAAAAGAGAGGTGATTTTAAACCAGACTGAGTGGAGTTTGAATCCCAGATCTGCCGGTACTGACTTTTATTAACTAGGCCAGTTTCTTTAACATCTCTAAATTTCTTTCTTCCTCATCTGTAAAATGAGAGCAAAAGTACCCAATTTATCAGTTTGTTATGACAACTAAATAAAATAATATATGGAAATGACCTGGTACATAGCAAACCCTCAATAAATAACGGTTCCCATTCCCTGGGCCTCTGGTTTTTCTAAAATGAGTGGGCTCATTGGCTTGACATCACCATACAGAAACAGTGTTTTCCATGACACTGGCATGGGCCCTTAGCTCATGGAGTCTGTGTGTAAATATCTAAGAAAAGGGGGCTGTCCAAAAAGATTCTTAAGACCTAACTACAAAGAGCAAGGTGAGTGCTGAGAATAAATCAAAAGTGTCCTTACCTTAAAACCTTTTTGCATTATAGTTTTCCTCTTCCTAAACTCCTCCCCCAACCCCCCCCCAACACACCCCATGTAGTAGGGAGAATAATGACTCCCAAAGATGTCCAAGTCCTAACACCCAGAACTGTGATATGTTACATCACATGGGAAAAGAGACTTTGCCAATATGATTGAATTAATACCTGTGATGATCAATTTTGGCTGTTAACCTGACCAGATTAAGGGATACCCAGATAGCTGGTAAAGCATTAATTACTCTCAATGCTTCGGTAAGCACAGAGCCTATCCCTCCTCTGTTGAAAGAGAAACACAGGTGGTTTGGCATTTGATTAGAATGATTGGGCTGCCCCAAGTTTATCTTTGAGGGTGTTTTCAGAGGAGACTGGCATGTGGGTCAGTGGACTGAGTGAGGAAGATTCGCCCTCAATGTGGGCAGGTGCCAATCAACAATTGGGGTCTGGATGGAACAAAATGGTACAAGAAGGGCAAATTCCTGCTCTCTCTTCTGGAACCAGGACACTCTTCTGTCCTCAGACGTCAGCACTCTAAATTCTCTGACCTTTGGGCTCTGGGATTCACACCAGAAGCCCATGGGCCTTTTAGCCTTTGGCCTCTGACTAATAATTTCACCATGAAGCCACGCTATTGGCTTTTCTGGTTCGCCAGCTTGCAGATGGTCTGTCACGGGTCTTCTCAACCTCCATTATCTTGTAAGCCAATTTCCCTAATAAATCTCCTATCTATCTATCTTTCTATCTACCTATCTATCTAATGTCTGTCCGTCCATCCATGCATCCATCCATCCATCCATCCATCCATCCAGGCTACAGATTGTGTCTCTCTGGAAAGCCCTAACTAAAACATTAAGTAAAAGACTCTGAGATGGTGAGATTATGCTGGGTTATCTGGGTGGTTAAAGGGACTATTAAACATGGAGGAGAGAGACAGAAGGAGAGAGTCAGAGGGAAATGAAACCTTGGAAGAATGGTAAGAGAGATGCAACACTGCTGGCTTCCAAGATGGAGGAAGGAACCATAAGCCAAGGAACGTGAATTTTTTCCAAGAACTGGAAAATGCAAGAAAACAGATTCTCCCCTAGAGCCTCCAGGAAAAATTGAAGCCCTGCTGATACCTTGATTTTAGCCCAGTGAAACCCATTTTAGATTTCTGACTTCCGGAATTGTAAGATTAAAAGATTATGTTATTTTAAGCCACAAAATTCGTGGTAATTTGTTACATCAGCAATAGAAAATTAATGCACACAGATATTACTATAACTATTTTGATAAAATCACATCATCCCAGCCCTAGAGAAAATTCTTTTTAATCATACTACTATGTGGGAGGATTAAATTTTATTAACCAAAAAAAATTAAAGTTTGTTTTTAATATATTTATCACGCTCCCCCTACCCTGCCCAGCCAAGATAGGAGATGAGCAGTGGTTGAAGAAAAACCCTTGGAAGCTCCTCAAACAATGAATGAGTTATATGCCTACTGTTTGGGACAGAGTCAGAGACATTAACTGAAACTTCATAATCTCAAGTCTCTGGAGAGAGACTTGAGATCCAAATAGTCCCCAGTAATCATCTCGAGTCTTAATCATCTCAAGTATTAATCATCTCAAGCCTCTGGAGAGAGACTTCAGATCCAAACAGTCCCCAGTAGCTATGATTTGAATGTTTGGCCTCTCCAAAACTCATGTTGAAATTTAATTGCCATTGTAACAGTATTAAGAGGTAAGACCTAGCAGGGCGCAGTGGCTCATGCCTATAATCCTAGCACTTTGGGAGACCAAGGTGGGAGGATTGCTTGAGCCCTGGAGTTCAAGACCAGCCTGGGCAACATGGCAAAACCCCATTTCTACCAAAAATATGAAAATTAGGTAGGTGATATAGCACACATCTGTAGTCCTAGCTACCCAAGAGGCTGAGGTTGGAGGTCACCTGAGCCTCAGAGGTTGAGGCTGCAGTGAGCCATGATTGTGCCACTGCACTCCAGCCTGTGTGACTGAGTGAGACCCTATCTCAAAAAAACAAACAAACAAACAAATAAATAAATAAAAGGTGAGATCTTTAAGAGGCAATTAGGCCACGAGGCCTCCAACCTCATGGGTGGACTTAGTGCCATTTTTAAAGGGCTGGTTTAGCCCTTCTTGCCCTCTCTTGCCCTTCCACTTCCTGCTATGGAATAATGCAGCAAGAAATCCATCGCCAAATACTGGCACTTCAATCTTGGACTTCAAAGACTCTAGAACTTGGAGCTAATAAATTTCTGTTTCTTATGAATTACCCAGTCTCAGGTATTCTGATACAGCAGCAACAATGGACTAAGAAGCCAGTCATCCAAAAGAAAACTTACTAATTACGAAAGTTAATGGGGAATAATAACTTTTAAAGGTGAGGTGTAGGCAACCTTTTGTAACACTAGAGATCTTAGCTTCTAGGTGGCTAAATAAAATTAGATATCAATTTTCAATTTCATTTTGTAGAGATCCGTATGATACACGTCAGAATTAAAATACTATCTATCTTAGTTCATTTTGTTCTGCTATAACAATACTGTAGACTTCATAATTTCTTTTTTTCCATCTCCACTGCTTTTATTTTTTTATTTTTATTTTTTATTTCAATAGGTTTGTGGAGAACAGGTGATGTTTGGTTACATGAATAAGTTCTTTAGTGGTGATTGCTGAGCTTTTGGTGCATCCATCACCCAAAGAGTGTACACTATATCAAATGTGTAGTCCTTTATTCCTCACCACCCCTCACCCTTTCCCCTGAATCCCCAAAGTCCAATGTATCATTTTTTTTTTTTTTTTTTTTTTTTTTTTTTTTTTTTTTTTTTTTTTTTTTTGAGATGGAGTCTCAGTCTGTCACCCAGGCTGGAGTGCAGTGGTGCAATCTCGGCTCACTGCAACCTCCGCCTCCTGGGTTCAAGCAATTCTCCTGTCTCAGCCTCTTGAGTAGCTGGGACTACAGGCACCCGCCACCACACCCAGCTAACTTTTGTATTTTTAGTAGAGACAGGGTTTCACCATATTGGCCAGGATGGTCTTGGTCTCTTGACCTTGTGATCTGCCCACCTCAGCCTAGCAGTAAAGTGCTGGGATTACAGGCATGAGCCACCGCATCTGGCCCAATGTATCATCCTTATGCCTTTGCATTCTCATAGCTTAGCTCCCACATATAACTGAGAACATATAATGTCTGGTTTTCCATTACTGAGTTATTTCACTTAGAATAATTGACAGACTTCATAATTTTCTACAAATGGAAATGTATTTAGCTCATGGTTCTGGAGGCTGGGAAGTCCAATATCAATGGGCTGGCATCTAGCAAGGGCCTTCAGGCTGCATCATCCTATGGTAGAAGCGCAAAAATTAGGATAGGCCAGCAAGCACGTATAAAAAGAAGAGTGCCAGGGTCAGACTTGCTTTATAAAAGCCCACTGTCTCCAAAACTAACCCACTCCTGCAATAACAACACTCATCCATTCATGAGGGCACCACCCTCATGACCCAATCACCACCTGTTAGGCCCCACCATCCAACACTGCTGAATTGGGGATTACGTCTCCAACATGTGAATTTGGGGGGATACATTTAAACCACAGTACTATCATAACTGTATTTTCGTTTTTCTATAAAGTTTACTATCTTCCACTGGTAAAGTAAAGCCTGGCCATTTTGAAAACTTGTAGAAAACACCAAATTTTTTTTTTTCTTTTTTTTTTTTTTTTTTTTTTTTTTTTTTTGTCATTTAGAGACGAAGTATCGCTCTGTTGCCCAGGCTGGAGTGCGGTGGCGCATTCTCGGCTCACTGCAAGCTCGGCCGGGTTCACGCCATTCTCCTGCCTCAGACTTCCGAATAGCTGGGACTACAGGCGCCCGCCACCACGCCCAGCTAATTTTTTGTACTTTCAGTAGAGACAGGGTTTCACCATGTCAGTCAGGATGGTCTTGATTTCCTGACCTCGTGATCCACCAACCTCGTAATCCACCCACCTCGTGATCCACCCGCCTGGGCCTCCCAAAGTGCTGGGATTACAGGCGTGAGCCACCGTGCCCGGCCACCAAATCATTTTTTAAGTAACTCTATAAACAAAAGACAACATTGCTAACATGTTACATTTCCTCTGTAGAGATAGGAAAAGGCAGCCCCCCCAAAAGAGAAATAACCCTGTAATACTATTACCCTCTGACCAAGCTTGCTTCCAGCTTACTCAGAGTTTTACTTGTAAGCAAATAAATAAAACTGACATCACAGGTTCCACTGGGGTTGGACAAACATGGTTGAATCTTGGTTTTGGCGTGTCCTACCTATGTGACCCCGGCAGATGAGTTACTCCCAGCAGCCGAAGTTTCCTTGTCTCTAACATGAGAATAATCAGACCTATTCCAGGCTGTGCATGAGGACTGAAGACCAAGTGTCTAGCACAGTGTCCAGTAAAGGAAAGTGGTCATTGTTGGCTCACAAGTAATTTTTTCAGGAATTCTCCAGCAGAATTGTTTTCAGGATTCCTAGCAGCTTTACTGGCCACTGGCACCTCAGAGCTAACCATAGCCCTGCTGCCTGCATGAGAAGCACATCTACCTCAGCACAGCCCAGAAATAACCATCTAATATCTACAACTGGAGAAGTGCTTATTTTCCATTTATGAAACCTTATCATGAGCATTATCTCATTTCATATTTGGGCACCAGCCTGTATAAAATGGAAACCATCAAGCTGAATTTGTTTAGAATCTGCCATCTGGCTGCTTCTCCCTGGCTCCCTAAATGAACTCCTTTTGCCGGAATGTTCTCACCCATCCTTTTCCCACTCTCTGCCCCTTGTCACGCCCTCCTAGGTGTCTCCACTGAAGTTAGTACATTTTTCCACTGCCATGTGTGCCTTTCTACTCTGCAGGGTTGGTTTTGAATCTTTTTTTCCTAATCTTGAGAACAGGAACCACGGTGTTTTATTCTTCCCAAGGCTTGGCAGAGCAGCACTTGGTAAATGTCAGTTAATGTTCACTGAGGGAAGAAATAAATCAGGGTGGAATAAATGGGTGGATAAACGAAATGGGTAAATTATGAATTGTCCTCAATCCACTGGAGCCTACACCTGTACTATCACTGGGTGTTTCTTGTACCTAACCCATTTCAAAATTCATGTGCACATTTTTGTTTCTTCACTACTGGTTTGTTCTGAGGTTAACCTGGAAGGATAGTCAGCAATAAAATTAATCAGGACCTGGGTGGAGGAGACTGAGAGAGAAGAATTCTTTTCTTTTTGGTGGGGGTGGGGGTGAGACAGGATCTCACTCTGTTGCCCAGGCTGGTCTTCAGTGATGTGATTATGGCTTACTGTAGCCTTCACCTCCTGGGTTCAAACAATCTGCCCACCTCAGCCTCCTGAGTAACTGGGACCACAGGTGTGCACCACACCTAGCTAATTTTTTAATTTTTTGTAGAGACTAGGGTCTTACTATGTTGCCAGGGATGGTCTCAAACTCCTGGAATCAAGCAATCCTCCCACCTTGATCCCTCAAAAGCGCAAAGATTATAGGCGGGAACCATTGCACCCATCAGGGAAGGATTCTTCACATGCTTTCTAGTGAAAAATTAGGAAGCTGGCAAAATTCCAGGGGCACCTTCACACTGTGCTTCCTGTGAATAGCAGTCCTGAATCACCGTGCCCTACGTGTTTACATGAATGATGCTCTTTGTAGTAGCCAGTGCTAGTAGCTAGCACTAACTTTACCCTATTAATATATGCTCCATTTGGAAGACTTGCAATGTTCCTTGGTGCCCTGGGACGAAGCCCACCCCGAACACTTCCACTGTTGCAGGAAGCAAACCTGCTTCTCCTCTCCCTTGTGCTCTCCTGGATATCCCCTCATAAGGCTCTAACACAGTGAAGGCTTTACATGAACTTCATATCTGGCTGGGCAGATGCAATCTCCTCTCTTGCTCAGAAGTTTGGATGGTTTCCTTTCTTGCTCTGCGCCTCTGAGCTGGCCCGGGTATCTGGAATAACTAGCTGTTGACGAGAGAGACCCAATGCCTCTTCCTCCTGCCAATTTGACATCTATCACAGTCAGCCCTGAGGGCTCCCATCCCAAGCAACACAAGGCATTGCATGAGCCCAGAAGATGCTCAGGTGTAACAAAGGCAGTTAGGAGCAAGGACACTAAAGAAAAAACACCTCTGTTGAAATGTCAGTTCTGACACAACCTCTCTGCGCCTCAGTTTCCACACCTATAAGGTTAGCATAAGTATCTACTTCACAGTTCCCTTGAGAGGAGGATTACATGAGTTCCTGTTTGTAAAGTACTTTGAACAAAGTAATCCCCTTTTCTCAGATAACTCATTCATCTCATCCATAGTGGGCAGGGTCACCAAAAGGCCAAAGGCCAGGGCAGCCGCTCCTGCTTCATGTGCTGCAGCTGAATTTGCCCTTCTCCAAAGATTTTCCATAAGAAAACATCAAGTCAAGAACTTCTGAAACAAATCTTTCCTTGGTGGAATGGTGGCATGAAAAGAGATGGAGCTGAAGTATCAAACACAACTGGCATTCAATTCTGTGTCCATCACTTACTAACTATGGAAATTTGGACAAAAGATAATCTCAGTTTTGGGTTCCTCCTCTGGTAAATGAGAGCAATCAATCATATCTACATCATATAGTGTCCTTGTGATATTTGAGATCATATGAAAAATAACCTGTGGTAAAATATAGGTGCTCAATATTTGTTTCTTTTTTTCCTGAGCCTAAACTTTTCGTTTTATAGAAAACAGAGGCCTAAAGGAGTTAGGCAAGTTACTTAATCCCTGTAAAAACCAACATGCCTGTAAAACAGAGAAGGTGGTATTAATGCCTTCCAGAGGTCTATCAGTTCTAAAATGCGTAATCTCTGAGTTCAGGATGGCGCAGGAGTCACTGTTGGACTGTTGGAGAATCCTAAGCCACTCCGGCAATGAGCACAGAGGCCTATCTAGGATTCACTCATGCTCCCGGCCCTGGTACATTTGGGTCTATTAACAAGGGTCTTTCACCACCTGAGGAAACATCCAGGCCAGCTGGAGAAGCAGCCTCCTGCCAAATGGCTCTGCTCTTGCAGCAGGCTACAGCGGGAGATCCATATCAATGGCCTGCACTTCTGGAGGTTTCCTCATCATGTGAAGATTAGAAAGAAAGGACATCTATGGCTTCTGTCAGAGCAGCCAGCAGTGGGTGAACAGGCACAGTCTACTGTGTGAATTCCTGGCAAAAGCAGGGCATCTATGGGCCCAGGTTATTGACTGTCATAAAAGGGAGCTGAAGAATAGTTGCCCAGTCTCTGGGTGTTCCTTATAGCCCAAGACCTAACTCATTCTCCAGATGACTGCTCTTCTCACAGTTATAGTTCTTAGGCCACGAAAATCCCTTTGACAACTGCTTTTCTAGTTTCCACAAAGACCTCGGTAATTTTTTTTTTTTTTTTTTTTTTTTGGCACATCTGATAAGCACCTAATAAATGTTTCTTTCCAGGAAAATTCAGGGGACACACAAAACTATAAACAATGGCATCCCAAAACTTGCTGAAATATCAGAGCTACATTTCACAACCTTTAGTTTTCTGAAAGTGAGTCTAGGTTCTACACAAACAAATTTGAAAATCTCTGCATCCTTGGAGATTCACAGTGCACTTTAACATAGCCAAGACACTGAGCAGTACTATAATTAAAAGGAAGCTAGGCCAGGTTCAGTGGCTCATGCCTGTAATTCCAATACTTTGGGAGGCTGAGGCAGGAGTATCACGTGAGGCCAGAAGTTTGAGACCCACGTGGGCAACAGAATGAGACCCCATCTCCACAAAAATAATCAGTTAGGCATAGTGGAACACATCTGTAGTCCTAGCTACTTGGGTAGCTGAGGCAGGAGCATCACTTGAGCCCAGATGTTCAAGGCCAGTCTAGATGACAGAGCAAGACCCTGTCTCTTAAGAAATGAAAAACAAAAATGAAAAAAAAAAAAAGCTAGTTTGGTTTAACTGACAAAACATCATAAAATTATCATAAAACAATATTTTTCAAACAAATTTCTGTAAAGATACAAGTGTTCTTCTGACCCAGTTTGGAAAATGCCAGCCTATAATATTTTAAGTGGATATTAAATTAAATGGCTTCTTTAATCACAAAGATATTTACATCATATAGCAAATCCAGTTTTCACAATAACCATCACCATCCCCACCCTCTAACCCCCACACCAACTCAATTTGTTCAGGTCTCCTGGTAAGTTTGGAATAAGAATATGGCAATTGCTTGCCCAGATCCCCCTGAAAACTCACCTTCAGGTCAGTGAGCTCAGAATGCTGGTATCTCCTAGTGCATGTCTGGCCAGGACTCCCCACTGCCATCACCACCCCACAGCTACACTTTCCTGTCAGGCTTTTTGGTGGTAGGAGAAGAATAACACTTTGAAAAAGGGGTTCCAGCCTTTAACAGAGCCTAGGTGCTCAGGGAAGACCCTAAGGGGAGGCATTGGATGCTTCACCTTTTCATGGGCTCTGGTAACACTTTTTGAGTGCACATTCCCCAAGCCCAGCACCGTGTCTGCCACATAGTAGGTAATGAACAAATTGTACTTGACATATTGCAGGACTACATTCCATTTAGAGAATGTTAGCCTCTCATTTATGAAGTTGCCAAGAGGAAACACAATTTCTTTTTTTTAATTTTGTGTGTCAAGAATCTATAGAGGGCTTGGTTCACGGACCTAAGAAGAGTGAGTGAATGAGTCAACTGAGTAAAGAGTAAATGACTTTGAGCTTT
The DNA here is from genome assembly GCF_001698545.2 of Rhinopithecus bieti. Lineage (NCBI taxonomy): Eukaryota > Metazoa > Chordata > Mammalia > Primates > Cercopithecidae > Rhinopithecus > Rhinopithecus bieti. The sequence continues at coordinate 965,777 of NW_016808463.1, read as the reverse complement.
CTCATTGGCCCTTCCTACTGGGTGCCAGGAAGTGAGAATGGGGCCCTCAAACTCTCTCAATTGCCTTTAACCTCCCCATCCCACTGGGTTGCCTGGCCCCTACTTTTCTTCTCCCTCGTGATGTTTCATGCACTTCCTCCCCCACAGCCAGATTATCTGCTATTCAGCTCCTTTGCCAGAAGGAGGGAATGGGAAATGAGTAGCCTGAGGTGCAAGTGAACTACCTTAGCCACATTAGCTTAAGAAGATTAACACTGATACGGGAAGCAGGGCTTGGGATGTGCTCCCTTTCAAGCTCAGGTGTGAGTTGTTGACACTGCATTGAAAGCTGAACATAGGGTGGAGCAGAGAGGGCGCTCCCTCAAAGTCAATAGTCCCATGGTCTTCTTCCTCTACATCAGGCCTTATGCCCCACCGCTATGGTTTGAATGTCCCCTCCAAAAGTCATGTTGAAACTTAACTCCCAATCTGGCAGTATTGAGAGATGGGGTCTTTAAGAGGTGATTGAGTCATGAGGGCTCTGTCCTTGTAAATGGACTAATTTATTTATGGATTAATGAATTAATAGGTTAATGGATTAACAGGTTATCATAGGAGTGGGACTGAAGGGTTTATAAGAAGAGGAAGAGAGATCTGAGCTAGCACACTCAGCTCTTTCACCATGTGATGCTTTGCACCTCCTCAAAACTCTCAGAGTCTCCACCAGGAAGAAGGCCCTCACCAGATCCAGCCCCTCAGTCTTGGACTTTTCAGCCTCTGTAACTGTGACAAATAAATTAAATAGCCCAGTTTTAGGTATTCTGTTATAAGCAACAGAAAACAGACTAAGACATCTACTTCTTCAGGCTTGCCTCTCATGTAAAGGATTCAGGCATCTTTCCAGGGTCCATTTGAATAGACTCAGTTCAGATATTTTCCCATTTGTCCCAACTCATTGTAGGCAGTCTCTGACCCAAAATAAATGGTATGTATGTGGAGGAACTATGAAAGAGAACTCTTAAGGGAGTACCATTCTGGGACATTCAGTTTTCGACATTTAAGGATATCATCTTCAACAGCTAGCTAATATGGACCCTTTTACAGCTAAGGATTTTTGTTATTGTTGCTAAGAAGTATTTTTAGGTACAATTTGGCAGTTAAGGATGCAATATTTGCTGCTTTGACAATTTAAAAGTGACCTCAATGGATTTCTGGGGTGGGAGTTGTTTTTTGCCTGAAGCATGAATTTTTATGCCTCACCTAAGTTGGTGTGCAGGAGGGAGTCTTAGCCATGGAGGAGTCTAGACACGCATAAAATCTCAACAGTTTTGTGGCTCTCCCTTAATATAAATGCATATGAATCTTTCCAGCACACTGGAGGGCAGGTATTTTTATCCCTGCTGTATAGGTAAGAAAAGGAGATGCATCCATGATGTTGGAAACTGGGGATATGGCTATCTCAGGAATATCCCTACTATACCATGGGTCTAAATCCAAATCCCCAGTGCCTCATTCCTCAGCTCATCTCCTCCTCCCACCCATGACTCTCCTGAACTTCATTTCTCTGTTCTCAGCAAGTAAAAGCTTCAAAGGCAGGTGGGGTACAGTGAGAAGGGGCACGAGTGAAAGGAGGAGTGTTCTGGGTGTCTCTCTTCATTCCCAGCAGCTCTGTTTCATCTGCTTTTTATGTACCCCTGGTAGCAGATGGCCTTTAATATCCAGGTAAGAGCAAACCAAACCCCTATTCTACAACCAAGAAGTACGACCTGTTCCCCTGACCCCCACCAAGATTTTTTTTCAATTTCTTAAAGGCTTACCTTCTGGTAGTCACCTCTATATCATATTTCGTTTTTACTACATTTGTCAATCTGAGTCATATGGCTTCTTTGTTGCTTTTGTTTTTTATCTTCTTCTTGGCATTGACCCAAACAAAGGACTTGACCCCTTTCCTCTTGATACCTGGTCTTAGTCTGTTTTGTGTTCCTATAATGGGATACCTGAGCCTGAGTAATTTGTGAGAAAAGAGGTTTATTTAGTTCACAGTTCTGCAGGCTGGGAAGTTCAGGTGCATGGCCCTGCCTTCTGGCAAGATCTTTCATGCTGCATCACAACATGGTGGAGAATTTCAAAAGGGAAGCAGATGTGTGAAGAGGGAAGACCGGAGGGGCATCTTGGCTTTACAACGACCTACTCTAGGAGGAACTAATCCATTCCTGCAAAAAATAATCCAGTCTTGTCAGAGAGAGAGCTCATTCACAACCACAGAAGGGCACCAATCTATTCATGAGGGATCCAACTGCATGACCCAAACAGCTTCCACTAGGCTCCACTTTCCAACACTGTCACACTGGGGAATCAAATTTCAACATGCATTTTGGTGGGAATAAACAAACCATAGCACTACCCTTCCCTATCTCACACATAAAGGAGATGTTTAGGCTATAACTTTACTGTAGAGTTGGGAATAATGGTAAGGAGTTTCCTGTGTACCTCACAGCATGTAATTTAAGAGAATTAGTCATAACTATTCATGACAAGCCCTGTTACTCAGCCTCTCCATCCTTCTTCCTCCTCTCTCTTTGCTACCCATCCCCACCATCAAATTCAAGTTTATTACTTACAGAAAGCCTTTAGCTGTTTCTTGGTTGCCTTCTCCCTGAAGGTGACTTAGCAAGGTATTTCCCTAAAATAAAGTGCTTTCCTGAAGGAGCTCTGGTCTCTGCTAGAAAGGTAATGATCTTTCCCAGCCCAATGGCATACTTACTCACTCATTCATTCATTCATTTACTCATTCAACAAATATTTATTGAGTGCTTGCTATGAGAAAGACTCTGGGGATTTAACAGTTAACAATGGGACAAAAACCCCTGTCACCATGGAGTTCACATTCTAAGGGAACTTTGCATAAACTTCATTTTAAAACAAAATGTTTTATACAATAAAATTTGAAAGCTGATGTCTTCAAATGTTTTTCAGAAGGCATTTAGAATTCTACTATTCCTGCCTAGTCTTCTTAAATAAATGGGGAACAGAGGGAAGAACTTGCCTTTGTTCTTTGGAATCCAGTTTTCTTTTTTATCTCCTTCCTTTTTAAAAGGACTGTTTTCTTCTCTGTTCCCTAGGTTGTACTAGCCTCCTGTCTCCTGCTTAATCCTCCCTGAAATACACAAGACAGCACCATCCTCTTCATTCTATCTTACTCTTGCTTTAAGGTTACTGTCTCCAAGGGGTCATTCCCATAAAGGGCTCCCATAGAGCTTTTCCTGCACTCACCCACCACAGCACTCTCTCCTCTCCCATCTAAATTAATTCTCTTGCCCTATTTCGAGGATGTTGTCTGTGCTGGCTGGATGTGCTGCTTTGTAGATCATTAAACTGTCGCCCATATAATTTACAGATCCCTTCAATGATGCATGTCTGACTGTAGATGTCACCAACAGATGTCTGGGGAGTTACATCCCACCCAGAATATGCTCTCCTGCAGTTTCAAGAGTTAGACTGTGTGTCTTTATTCATCCTCTCCTCCTGGGCTAGTGGGTTTTGCCAGATCTATGCTGCTGCTGTTGCTTTCTTTTATGGGATTTCCTTTTTTATTTTTTCTGCTTATACTCCACAGATGATCTCTGAGAAATCACTTTACAAATGACTGAGATTATCACCACACAGAAGGTCTCTCTCACTCACAGCACTGCTAGGTGCAATAGACAAATGATATCAGATGTGTTTCTGCAACTGATTTTGTTCCTGAAGCATCTTAGGAAAGAAAAGCTCAAGCAAGAGACTGGCACAGATGTTGAATTTTTTTTTTTTAAAGCAACTACAAACAACACACACTATCCAAATATTTTATTTTATTTTACTTGGACTCCGTTTTGTTATTAAAGAAAGGTTTGAATGACCTTGCAAAATGCGTATAATATATAAAGAGGAGCAAAAAAGGACAAAGAAATTCAACTTAAAAAAAAAAAGAAAATTAGATTATCCATTTGTAAGTATATTGAAAAAATGTGTACTTAATTAGATTTGGTGCTGTGCTACCTAATGGCCAAAGCAAAGAGGAAAATATGGTCAGCTTGAGATGCCACCCATCTGGAGGAGGAAAGGTTAAATTATTAGGTCACATTCACTTTTTCACAAGAACTCTGGGCTATTTCTTACATTTTGTGGGTGAGGGTCAGGAAGGATAATTATTCTGCAATGCTTAAGAGTCCTAAAGAATTGTCCTGCCCAAAATGCCAACTATACACCTTTGAGAATGGCTGATGTGCATAATTTGTAGAGGCTAAAAGTTAAAAACTAAAGAGTAAACCAGTAATTTGGGAGAAGCACTAGCAATAAAATTAGAAAATGAAGTCATTTTTGAGACCGCCCAAGAGAGGCTCAGTAGTATAGCAAACATCAAGATGCTCTAACAGATGTCAGAGGGAGATTTTTGTGATCATTCCTACCATCATCCAGAGATAATTGCTGTTTCAGAGTCTCATAGTTCGACCTGTCCCTTAATGTGGCAGTTCATCCTGACAAGTGTGTTTAGCTCAGCCTCCCTAACTTTTTATTCCAACTCCACAAATGTAAGCTGAGTACTAGGTAGTATTCTAGACACTACCCTGATACCCTGAAGGCTGAAAGACTAAACAAGACCCTATTCCTCTCTGAAAGAGATGATTTTGTAATAAGGTCATCATCCCCCCAAAGCAAGTCGGAAAATTGAGAAATGAAAACCGCATATTCTGGAATATAACTCTCATATGAACCAGTCTTCAAATGAACCAATTGACTGATCAGGCAACTCAAAACAACAAAAAGAAGGAAAGCATAGCAGCCTAAAAGTAATAGCAGCTCTTGTTTCAGTCACAGTTCCTTTGGTTGCCAGCTCTAGAAATCTACTCTGGCCCCCTACAGCAAAAAAGGGGTTTATTAGGACATTATCAGAGGCCCACTGAGAATGCATGGGAAGCTGAAGCCAATAGGAACAGCACTAGCAGATTCTCCATGGAGCCCAGTGGTGATGTCCTTAGCACATTGCAACTGCTGCAAGTAAAGGATAAGAGCCCTTAGTGTGTTCTTTACTGGATCCTGATCCCAGCCTAGGATCCATTTGGCCAAGCCAAGCCTAGGTCACATGCCCACATCCAGGCTGTGAGGGTCTGGGAAGAAGAGGATCTATCATCAGTGACTTCCCCAGTGTGAGGCAGACTATGTGTCTAACTAATACCACACCCAAGAGAGGATGTGGACAGCCAAAAACCATGATGCTTGTCCCTGATGGAGCACAGGACACACTCCCCCAAAAATATGGCTTCTTGGAAACTGAGGAAACAGCATAAGCAGAAAGGTCACTCTCTGACCCTGCCCCACCTTACTGTGTGAAAGTGAGCCATAAAAGAATTTTCTGACCTGCTTCCCCTAAAAGTAAGTTATAAAACTCTCATGCAACAGATGTCCTGTCTTATTCCTAAAGAAACAAAGACACAGAGATACCAAGAAGAATCTGAACAAACAGCATCCCAAGTGATATGATTTGCCTCCATGTCCCCACCTGAATCTCATCTTGTAGCTCCCATAATTCCTACTTGTTGTGGGAGGGACCCGGTGGGAGATGACTGAATCATGGGAGCAAGTCTTTCCCATGCCATTCTCATGATAGTGAATGGGTCTCATGAGATCTGGTGGTGTTAAAAACAAGAGTTTCTCTGCACAAGCTCTCTCTTTGCCTGTTGCCATCCACATAAGATATGACTGCTCCTTGCCTTCCACCATGATTGTGAGGCTTCCCCAGCCATGTGGAACTGTAAGTCCAATTAAACCTCTTTCTTTTTTGTAAATTGCCCAGTCTCAGGTATGTCTTTACTAACAGTGTGAAAACGGACTAATACACCAAGTTTCCCCAGTTTATTAATATTAAACCTTACCCCCATTTGTTCAATCATATTTTTACACAACTATCCATTCTCCATCAAACCTAAGCATAAAAAGACAGTTTTACCTATGGGTCTTCATTTCTGAAGGTTCTCATGTTAGACACAATTTAAATAAATTTGTTAGGCTTTTTTCTTGTTAATCTTTCTTTTGTAATGGGTATCAGCCATGAGACTTGTGATGGATGAGAGAAAGATACGACTTTTTCTCCGTCATCCCCAATATCTAGTGATTTATGTCTCCACTCATTCAATCAACAGATGTGTGCCAGATAGTGTTCTGAGCACTGAGGATATAAGAGAGAATAAGCCAAAGTTCCTTCTCTCCTGACACTTATATTCTAGTGTGTGGGTGGGTAGGAGGTAGATAATGAACAAATAAATAGATAATGATGCCAGTTGTTGTGGCTTCAAGGACTATGGATATTACCAAAACAGGGGAGGGGAACCAGAAGTGCTGGGGGCCTGCTCTTCTATGTAGAGTGATTGTGGAGGAGATCATGTGGCTATGTGGGGGAAGAGGAGAGGAGCCAAGATTATGAAACGCATTCTAGCTCACATGAAGGATTTTAACTCTGATTCCAAATAAGATAAGAATTCTTTAGAGAGTTTTGATCAAAAAAGTGTCCTGATCCAATTAATATTTTACTTCGGTAATTTTGGCTGCTGGATTGAGAATTAGCTTTTGAGGTACAAGGGAAAAAGAGGACGGACTATTGTTAAACTCAGGTCTCTCCCAACTGCGATACTACACTGTGGAGTCAGAGTTCACAAGTAAAGGGAACCCTGGAAAGGATCTATTCTAACACTATGAAGCAGCTCAGAGATGTGAAGGAACCACTGCAGTTCTGGGAAGGCTGAGGTGTGAGCCAGGCCTCCCTCCTTGTGCCTGGGCTATCTTCACTACGTTACAATGATAACAGAAGAGGCTTTGTCCTTCTTTGTCCCCCAAGAATGGTGGACCATGGCTTCCTCATCCACCCAGATCTCTTGGGGATGAAGAAACTCTGCCCTTATCAGGCCCCTCCCTGCACTGTGGGATAAGCATGCCACGGTGAAGAAGCTTGGGTGGTAGTACTAGATGTCAGTCACTGTGCCTTTCCCAGCCACATCCAGCTGGAAGAGGTGACCCTTAGCAGCTGCCTTTTGTGATGCATGACTTTCTCCCTCAATCTCCACCTCAGCCAGACCCTAGATGACAGGATTAGGGGTGGACTCCTGATTCAAGGCAATATACCTGAGGCCTGGCCAGGGAGCTATGATAATGCAACCCAGCAGGAAGAGATGAGCACAGCCAATAGGATTCCTCTTCTGGCATCTGAACTAAGACATAACAACAGCAAGAAGTTCTCAGCAGTGGGGCCTGCAGCTAAATGTAAACATAGACATAGAGCTGGGTTAGGGGTTGTGGCAAACAAGTGAGGAGAGAGCAGACCTGCAGAGAAAAGAAAAGACGTTTTGAATATTATGGAGGCCTTGAATATCATGGTACCTATGAAGGACACAGGAAATGGCTTGCTCACACTAATGCCAGAGCAGTTGCAAGAAAAATCACAAACTCCTTCCACTCAAATTCCTAGAATTACCTTGCCCTGAGACCTGGTGGTTCTATTTTTTGTCAAAATGTGTATAGATACAGTGGCATCTGCTCCTAAATGTTTAGGCTTTAGAAATATCCACCTCTGCTCAGCTAGTCTGGCTTTCAGGCCACCACCGAGAAGACTACACCTAAGATAGTACCATACATTCCCGTTCTTAGACACCCACTCACCTCCCAGTTCTGATGAGGTCTTTTTCCTCATGTCTCTATATCCAGGGCAAGTTTATAAACAATCTCATTTTACTCCAAGGATATGTTGATTGAGATATAGCTATAGTGATCGACATCTTTAAAATTCTACATGTGTATTAGTCCATTTTCATACTGCTATGAAGAAATGCCCAAGACTGGGTAATTTATAAAGAAAAAGAGGTTTAATGAACTCACAGTGTGACGTGGCTGGGGAGGTCTCACAATCACGGCAGAAAGTGAAGGAGGAGCAAAGGCACGTCTTACATGGTGGCAGGAAATACAGCATGTGTAAGGGAACTCCTCTTTATAAAACTATCAGATCTTGTGAGACTTATTCACTATCCCGAGAACAGCATGGGAAAAAACCACCCCCATGATGCAATTACCTCCTACTGGGTCCCTCCCATGACACGTGGGGATTATGGGAGCTACAATTCAAGATAAGATTTGGGTGAGGACACAGCCAAACCGTATCATTCTGCCCCTGGACCCTGGACAAATATCCACTGCCCCAGTCCCTGGATAAATATCATGTTCTCACATTTCAAAATCAATCATGCCTTCCCAACAGTCCCCCAAAGTCTTAACTCATTTCAGCCTTCACTCAAAATGTCCAAAGTCTCATGTGAGACAAGGTAAGTCCCTTTGCCTATGAGCCTCTAAAATAGAAAGCAAGTTAATTTCTTCCTAGATACAATGGGGATACAGGTTTGGGTAAATGCAGACATTACAAATGGGAGAAATTGGCCAGTACAAAGGGGCTACAGGCCCCATGTAAATCCAAAATCCAGTGTAGTAGTCAAATTAAAGCTCCAAAATGATCTCCTTTGACTCCATGTCTCAGATACAGGTCACACTGATGCAAGAGTGGGGTTCCCATGGTCTTGGGCAGCTCTGCCCCTGTGGATTTGCAGGGTACAGCCCCCCTCCTGGCTGCTTTCATCAGCTGGCGTTGAGTATCTGTGGCTTTTCCAGGTATGTGGTGCAAGCTATCAGTGGATCTACCATTCTGGGGTCTGGATTACGGTGTCCCTCTTCTCATAGCTCCACTGGGGAGTGCCCCAGTGGGGATTCTGTGTAGGGGCTCCCCCTTCACATTTCCCTTCTGTACTTCACTGACAGATATGTTCTCCATGAGGGCTCTGCCCCTGCAGCATACCTCTGCCTAGACATCCAAGGATTTCCATACATCCTCTGAAATCTAGGCGGAGGTTCCCAAACCTCAGTGCTTGACTTCTGTATACCTATGGGCCCAACACCATGTGTAAGCCACCAAGGTTTGGGGCTTGCACCCTCTGAAGCAATGACCTGAGCTGTATGTTGGCCCTTTTTAGCCACTGCTGGGACACAGGGCACCAAATCCCAAGATTGCACAAAGCAGCAAGGCCCTGGACCTGGGCCATGAAATCATTTTTTCCTCCTAGGCCTCCTGGCTTGTGATGGGAAGGGCTGCCATGAAGTCCACTAACATGCCCTCGACATTTTCCCCATTGTCTTGGCGATTAACGTTTGGCTCCTCATTACCTATGCAGATTTCTGCAGCCAGCTTGAATTTCTCCTCAGAAAATGGGTTTTTCCCATAAAAAGCCTGGAAGAAAACCTAGGCAATACCATTCAGGACATAGGCATGGGCAAGGACTTCATGACTAAAACAACAAAAGCAATGGCAACAAAAGCCAAAATTGACAAATGGGATCTAATTAAACTAAAGAGCTTCTGCACAGCAAGAGAAACTATCATCAGAGTGAACAGGCAACCTACAGAATGGGAGAAAATTTTTACAATCTACCCATCTGACAAAGGGCTAATATCCAGAACCTACAAAGAACTTAAAAAAATTTACAAGAAAAAATTAAAAAAACCCATCAAAAAGTGGGCAAGGGATATGAACAGACACTTCTCAAAAGAAGACATGTACACAGCCAACAGACAGATGAAAAAATGCTCATCACCACTGGCCATCAGAGAAACGCAAATCAAAACCACAATGAGATACCATCTCACACCAGTTAGAATGGCAATCACCAAAAAGTCAGGAAACAACAGGTGCTGGAGAGGATGTGGAGAAATAGGAACACTTTCACCGTTGGGGGAACTGTAAACTAGTTCAACCATTGTGGAAGACAGTGTGGCGATTCCTCAAGGATCTAGAACTAGAAATACCATTTGACCCAGCCATCCCATTACTGGGTATATACCCAAAGGGTTATAAATCATGCTGCTATAAAGACACATGGACATGTATGTTTATTGTGGCACTATTCACAATAGCAAAGACTTGGAACCAACCCAAATGTCCATCAATGACAGACTGGATTAAGAAAATGTGGCACATACACACCATGGAATACTATGCAGCCATAAAAAGGGATGAGTTCATGTCCTCTGTAGGGACATGAATGAACCTGGAAACCATCATTCTGAGCAAACTATCACAAGGACAGAAAACTAAACACTGCATGTTCTCACTCATGGGTGGGAATTGAACAATGAGAACACTTGGACATAGGGTGGGGAACATCACACACCAGGGCCTGTCATGGGGAGGGGGGAGGTGGGAGGAATAGCATTAGGAGATATACCTAATGTAAATGATGAGTTAATGGGTACAGCACACCAACATGGCACATATATACATATGTAACAAACCAGCACATTGTGCACATGTACCCTAGAACTTAAAGTATAATAAAACAAATTTTTTTAAATACATCAATAAATAAAAGAAAATGGGTTTTCTTTTCTATCACACATCTGGCTGCAAAATTTTGAACTCTTATGCTCTGCTTCCCTTTAAAATATGAGTTCCAACTCCAAACCAGATCTTTGTCAATCAATAAAACTGAATGCTTTTATGAGCAACCAAGACACCTCTTGAATGCTTTGTTTCTTAGTAATTTCTTCCACCAGACACCGTAAAGCATCTCTCGAGTTCAAAGTTCCACAGATCTCTAGGGCAGGGTTAAAATGCCACTAGTCTCTTTGCTAAAGCACAACAAGAGTCACTTTTGCTCCAGTTCCCAACAAGTTCCTCATCTCCATCTGAGGCCACCTCAGCCTGGACTTTATTGTCCACATCACTATCAGCATTTTGGTCAACGCCACTCAACAAGTCTCTAGGAAGTTCCAAACTTTCTCACATCATCCTGTCTTCTGAGGCCTCCAAGTCTTTAGGAAGTTTAAACTTTCTCATATTTTCCTGTCTTCTTCTGAGTCCTCTAAACTGCTCCAACCTTTGCCTGTTACCCAGTTCCAAAGTCACTTTCACATTTGCATGTATCTTTACAACAGTACCCCACTCTACTAGTACCAATTTATTGTACTAGTCCATTCTCACACTGCTAATAAAGACATACCCGAGACTGGGTTATTTATAAAGGAAAGAGGTTTAATTGACTCATAGTTCAACAAGGCTTAGGAGGCCTCAGGACACTTACAATCATGGCAGAAGGGGAAGCAAACATGTCCTTCTTCATATGGCAGCAGGAAGGAGAAGAATGAGAGCAAAATGGGGAAAACCTGCTTATAAAACCATCAGATCTCATGAGACGTATTCACTATCATGAGAACAACGTGAAAAAAAACCCTCCCTCATGATTTTACTTCCTCCCACTAGGTCCCTCCCAAGACACATGGGGATTATAGGAACTACAATTTAAGATGAGATTTGGATGCGGACACAGTCAAATCATATAAGCATATATTGTTTATTTAAGATCAGCCAGACATGGTGGCCCATGCCTGTAATCCCAGCACTTTGGGAGGCCAAGGCAGGTGGATCACCTGAGGTCAGGAGTTCAAGACCAGCCTGTCCAACATGGTGAAATCCCATCTCTACTAAAAACATAAAATTAGCTGGGCATGGTGGCGGATGCCTGTAATCCCAGCTACTCAGGAGGCCGAGGCAGGAGAATCACTTCAGCCCAGGAAGTGGAGGTTGCAGAGAGCTGAGATCACGCCATTACACACCAGCCTGAGCAATAAGAGTGAAACTCTGTCTCAAAAAATAAACAAAAATAAAAATAAAGGCTATCTTTTAAAAAGCTATGTTGATGATATTTCAAGTCCATCAACAATGTCTAACCAAGAAGTCTGGACAGCCGTCCTGCTGGACTAATAGCTTACCTGACTTGTAGAATTAAATGCCAAGGGATCCTGTATTCTTACTGTCTTGTGTAAAGCATAATTAGGAAGATAAGATTACATCTTAAGGGGTAGAAAAATTTTCCTTGGGTTACTGAACTGATCATTTCACCTCCACCATTAAAACAAGTGTTCCTTCCAGTGGTTTGCATAGCTGGTCATAAGCAGGTCTCTAGGTCTCAGGGACACACTCTCATTGATATAAATGATATAGATCTTCTAAGCTGAGTATTTATAAAATTTGTCAGCAAAACCACTGAGGATCAGAACTTTGAGATTCAGCTTACTGAATGGTCCCATCTTTAAAATTCTCACATATATGCCCCTGCCAAACAAATGAAGGATTCTAAGCAGCAGGGTCTGGCGGGAAAAATAGACTATTGCCAATGGCAGAGGCATTGTCTTAGTTTGGGTTCCTAAGAAGCAGAGTCTGAGATGGGGAATCTTGAAAAAGTAGTTTATTAGGGGAGTGAGCTTAGGAGAAAGGGAGCAAAAAGGCTAAATGGGGCTCGGAAGAAAGTTAAACAACGATGTGGCTCAGATGGCTCCAGTGTGATCCCACAGGGAGCCCTGGGATACAAATTACACCACAGAGGTGGTCCTATCTTCAGGCAAGTTGCCTTTTTTTTTTTTTTACCCCTTGTTAGTCATTGGCCTTTGGAGGTGAGGAGGTGGGTATATAACCTCTAGATCAAAGCAGCTTCCATCTGACCACAGGCAATTCTCTGCAGAAAAGGGTGCCATGAGCTATTAGTAGCCAATACAGCCCCAGATCACAGGGGGCACTAGCCTGGTAAGGGAGGTCTGAGCTGGGCATCTCAGATGTTGCCCTGAATGATTGTGCAAGAATTAGTGGTGACCATCATTACTAAAGAGGAAAAAATCTCTGGTACTGGAGTCACATCAGATTTTGGGTTTATGGTTTTGTTTTTTGTTTTCATTTATGAACTTGGGTCCCTGTACTAGGTCAAATTGTGGGCTACCAAAAGACATGTCCACATCCTAAACACCAGAGGCTATGAACGTAGCCTTATTGGTAAAAGGGTTTTAGAAGACATAACCAGGTGAAGGATCTCAAGATGAGATCACCCTGGACTATCTGGTTGGGCTCTAAATCTAATGGCAACTGTCCTTATTAGAAACAGAAGACACAGATACAGAGGTGACAGCCATGTGAAGATGCAGACCATGCAGCCAGAAGCCAAGGGAGACCTGGAGCCACCAGAAGCAGGAGGAGACAAGGAATAGAATTTTCCCTAGAGCATTTGGAGGAAAAAATGGTCTCTCTCTGTCACCCAGGCTGAAATGCAGTGATACTATCTTGACTCATTGCAGCCTTGACTTCCTGGGCTCAATGGATCCCCCCATCTCAGCCTCCCAAGTAGCTGGGACTACAGGCATGAGACACCATGCCGGGCTAATTTTTGTATTTTTTGTTGAGACAGTTTCACCATCTTGCGCAAGCTGGTTTCGAACTCCTGGGCTCAAGCGATCCTCCAGCCTAGGCCTCCCAAAGTGCTGGGAATACAGGCATGAACCACCAGGCCTAGCCCAAGCATGAAGTTTTTAATAAAACACAACTACAACAGCACTCTTTATCTTATTTATACTTCTTAAGGAAACTATAAACTTTTATACTTTTAGTGAAGTATATACTTTTTACATATATTCAAATATGCACATATCATTAGGATAGAGCTTGATACATTTTCACAAACTGAACACAATCATGTAACCAGCACCCAGATCAAAAACAGAACATTACTAGCACCCCAGAAACTTCCACGTACTCCTTTCTCGGTCACTACTCTCCCACAAGAAAAACCATGATGCTGATGTCTAATCACATCAGTTAACTTTGCATATCTTCAAACTTCATATAAATGTAATCATACAGTATATATTCTTTTATGTGTGTCTTCTTTTGTGCCACATAGTGTTGGTCAGATTTATCCATAATGTTACATGTAATGAACTGCTCAGCATCATTGTTGTATAGTATTTGATTTGGGGAATATCTCATAGTAGATCCATTCATTCTACTAATAATGGACATTTGGGTTGTTGTCAATTTTTAGCTATTGCAAATAGTGCTGCTATAAAAATTCAAGTTTATAGCTTTTGGCAAACATACATATAGAATAATCTTGGGGAAATTGATATCTCTACAGTATTAAATCTTCCAAAACATGAACAACATACATTTATTTAAGTCTTTTAAAATTTCTCTCAATCTTGTGTTGTAGTCTTCTTTGTTGAAGACTGGCACATTTTCATTAGATGTATTCCTTAGTGTTTTATATTTTGATGCTATTATAAATTGCACAGGGACTCTGTGGGATTTTAAGGAGATGAAACATTTTAATAGCCTGAGCTTTATTGCCTTTCTAGACAAGAATCCTAAAATTTTCTTTTATTAACATGATAGGAGGCGAAAGATTATTTAAATATCCCAAACTGTTAAAACTGACAAAAGGGAAAACAAATAAGACCAGAGGCTGCAATTAGCCAATTACAGTGCCAACTACAAATTCCAGTTTTCATTTCCAACAGTATCTAATAGGCCCCAAGAAACCTTTTCCCAGAAAAGGATCCAAAAGAAACAAGTTAAAATTCCATGGTTTGTGTAAAAGAAATAAATTCTTTTTTTATTCATCTCTGGCTAGAGAGTTGAGCACTTTTCTGATTTCAAAATTTGAAAGTGAGACAAAATCCAATATTTATACATTCATATTATGTGTCAAGTGCATTTTACATAATTATCTCTTTTAATTTTCATGACAAACCTACACACTGTTAGCATTTATTCAATTTTCTAGTTGAGAAATCTGAAATGCAAGAGATTAATGCCCCGAATCATACTCCATCAGTGATAGAAATGCAAATTCAGGAGGGGCGGAGCAAGATGTCCGAATAGGAACAGCTCCACTCTCCAACTCCCAGCGCGAGCGAAACAGAAGACCGGTGATTTCTGCATTTTCAACTGAGGTACTGGGGTCATCTCACTGGGGAGTGCCGGACAATTGGTGCTGGTCAGCTGCGGCAGCCCGACCAGTGAGAGCTGAAGCAGGGCGAGGCATTGCCTCACCTGGGAAGCACAAGGGGGAAGGGAATCCCTTTTCCTAGCCAGGAGAACTGAGACACACAACACCTGGAAAATTGGGTAATTCCCACCCCAATACTGCGCTTTAAGAAAATGGGCACACCAGGAGATTATACCCACACCTGGCCAGGAGGGTCCCATGGCCACAGAGCCTCCCTCATTGCTAGCACAGCAGTCTGCGATCTAACCGAAATGGCAGCAGCGAGGCTGGGGGAGGGGCGCCCGCCATTGCTGAGGCTTAAGTAGGTAAACAAAGC
>NW_016808463.1:947220-950402 GCF_001698545.2 Rhinopithecus bieti | reverse complement strand
AACTTAAAGTATAATTAAAAAAAAAAAAAAGAAATGCAAATTCAGGCCTGACAGATGCGAACGGCAACCCCGCATCCCCATCTTTAGAAGTAACATGAATTGGTATCTTTCTAACTATTAAAATTAAAGTCATGTTCATTAAGAAATTTTGAAAAATATAGAAAAGCATGAAGAAATGGTTTTTTATATATATATTTTACTCAATATCACTTATAATAACATCCTCATGACTATATACTCTTGATCATTATTATTCTAACATCTACATACCTTTTCATAAGTTAATACACCATAACATTTAAACCAAATACCTTTCATGTTGGACACGTAAAACTATTTCTATTTTTCATGTAATACATGACTCAGCAATGAACCTTGCATCTGTATCATTGCAACTTTGCACACACCTCTGATTATTTCTTTATGATAAATTCCTCCAAGTATTCTCCTGAGTCAAAGGGACAGAAACATGTTAAGACTGGCAATACAGATGGTCAAATCCTCCTCCTTCCTTCCCTCCCATTTCCCAGATAACTCACAGCTTCTTCCTATCCTTAGCAAGAGAGAGTGGTCATCCGCTGTGTCTTTGTCTATGCTGGATATTACCACTTAGAAAAATATTTCCCAATCGGATAGGTCTAAAAAATCGTATTATTTTAATTTACACTTTTTAAAATACCAGTGGTTTTGAGCATCTACTTACTGGCCATGTGTGTTTGTCCACTGGGATGTCGGCATTTCTCAACGAATGCTCTCGGGATCACTTGCATTAGAATGCTTATGTGCATAGGAAATAGGTAGATTCCTGAGTCCCAGTTCAGACTACCTAAAATGATCCCTGCATGGGGGTTGGAGGGAGGAAATGTAATTTTGTTAGCTCTGCTGGCAATTCTTATGGACTCTAGATTTTGATCATCACTGCCCTCCTCCAGTCGGGCCTTTGCAGATTCCAGACCTAGAAGCAGCAAACAAGTCTACATGTTAGTAGTGAAAGAGACCTGAATCACCCGGAGTTATGGCCGCAATATCCATACGGGTCAGTAGCAACTTCAGTCCTTGCCTCGTCAGAAGAAATAATTCAACTGAGGGGCATAAAGCAGAAAAAGAGATTGAGGCAAGTTCCAGAGCAAGAATGGAAGTGTATTTTAAAAGGCTTTAGAACAGGAAAGAAAGGAAAATTCACTTGGAAGAGGCCCAGTGGGCACCTGAAGGTCCAAGGGAGAAAGGAGCAAAAAAGGGGAAAGGGGCCTTTAATCCTTTTTTTTTTTTTGAGACGAAGTCTCGCTCTGTCCCGG
Source organism: Rhinopithecus bieti (assembly GCF_001698545.2). Taxonomy (NCBI): domain Eukaryota; kingdom Metazoa; phylum Chordata; class Mammalia; order Primates; family Cercopithecidae; genus Rhinopithecus; species Rhinopithecus bieti. The sequence continues at coordinate 949,107 of NW_016808463.1, read as the reverse complement.
AGCTGGAGTGCAGTGGCGCAATCTCGGCTCACTGCAAGCTCCGCCTCCCGGGTTCACGCCATTCTCCTGCCTCAGCCTCCCGAGTAGCTGGGACTACAGGCGCCCGCCACCGCGCCCGGCTAATTTTTTGAAGTTTTTAGTAGAGACGGGGTCCTTTAATCTTAATCCTGGAACTTTATAGGCTCGCCTGTTTCCCACAAAAAAGCATAGGATTCCCGCATGCGCTGTGCTTTTCTTACCCTCTGGAATTGTGTTTAGGGAGTTATACGCATGCCCATCTGAGGCATTTTCTTTTCTCCGGTGGCGTGTGTTCCTGGAATGTCTTACTTCACCATTTTGTCTCTTAACATGCATGCCCAAGAAGCTGCTTTTCCCTGGGTTCTACATTCAATGAACATTTTTAATGTTAACAGGTGTGGATCATAAGTGACTTGTCTCTACCTGGCTGCCGAATTATCATTTCTAGAGAGGCAATACGATAATTGCCGAACCATGACCCGACATTTCTAGTAGGTTGGGGAGAGCCCCCTCCTGCCCCGCTCATGCCTAACTACCTGTAACACACACAGCCAAGGACCTGATCACTTTATAAGTCAAAATCACTGGTGATCCTCACATGAAGCTTTTGTTTGTCTGTATAATTCAAATGTGCTTTCAGGTATTTTTTTTTTTTTTTAAAGAGATGGGGTCTAACTCTATTGCCCAGGCTGGAGTTCAGTGGTGTGATCACAGCTCACTGCAGCCTCGAACTCCTAGGCTCAAGCAATCCTCCAGCCTCAACATCCCGAGCAGCCGGAACTACAGGCATGCACCACCATGCCCACCTCAGGTACATTATCTTAATAACTGCAGAGAAATCTCTGAGCTGTCATAGTTCAACCCCTCATTAAGCCATGTGAATAAGCTTAAAACACATTTTTTTGTGGTATAGTCAAGCGAATGACTAAAGATTCAACATCTCTGCCCAGCAGGATTCTAACTACATAGCAAAAGAAGAGGTTTTTTTTTTTGGTTTGTTTGTTTTTTGAGACGGAGTCTTGCTCTGTCCCGGGGCTGGAGTGCAGTGGCTCGATCTCAGCTCACTGCAAGCTCCGCCTCCCGGGTTCACGCCATTCTCCTGCCTCAGCCTCCCGAGTAGCTGGGACTGCAGGCGCCCGCCACCACGCCCAGCTAATTTTTTGTATTTTTAGTAGAGACGGGGTTTCACCGTGTTAGCCAAGATGGTCTCGATCTGCTGACCTTGTGATCCGCCCGCTTCGGCCTCCCAAAGTGTTGGGATTACAGGCGTGAGCCACCGCACCCAGCCAAGAAGAGGTTTTTTTTAAAGAAGATAAAATTTTTCTTTTGAAGAGTTTGAGAAATCCTGCAAGAGCTTTGAAACTAGTAGAGTTTCACAAGTAGACAACCAAACACAATAAAGCGCCATCCAATCCTGGATTTCGAGGAGCCAGATGAAAAGCCTAGTAGGATGGGGTCCTCAGCCTCTCCCATCTTATTTCCCTTCACTGATTAGGCCCTAGTAAATGGAAACAAAAGGATTGTTTTCCTGGGGACAGTATGTACATGTTTAAAGACATTCAGCTTTGGCCGGGCGTGGTGGCTCAAGCCTGTAATCCCAGCACTTTGGGAGGCCAAGACGGGCGGATCACGAGGTCAGGAGATCGAGACCATTCTGGCTAACCCGGTGAAACCCTGTCTCTACTAAAAAATACACACACACAAAAAAAACCCAAAAAACTAGCCAGGCGAGGTGGCGGGCGCCTGTAGTCCCAGCTACTGGGGAGGCTGAGGCAGGAGAATGGCGTAAACCTGGGAGGTGGAGCTTGCAGTGAGCCAAGATCTGGCCACTGCACTCCAGCCTGGGCGACAGAGCGAGACTCCGTCTCA